>NC_071287.1:5465725-5473948 GCF_943735745.2 Anopheles bellator | reverse complement strand
AAAAAAAAAACGCATGATACCGAATTCTGACCGCTGGGCCGAGGTCAAGACCAAAGCTGGGCTTCGTCATCTTTCTTCGTCGGTGTGGCCCTATGTCGTCACCAACACACACATCCCAGCCCAGCCTTAACGAACTGACGGCAAGATGGTGAGAATGATAATGGGAGAGAAAACTCAAAAGGAATGCCGTAAAAAAGGGAACTGCGTTTCGACCGGGCAAACTTCGCGAACTTCGCGATCGTTACTTGTTGCCCCTTTCGCCACTTCTGCTCCCCACACCCTGCTGCTTCTTCTGCTTCGACCCCTCCTTCGCTCCCGTACGGGACTGGGTTCCTTATTGGAACGCACACCTGGCCAGTACTTCGAATACCTCGAGTGGTACCCCTCGAGCAGTACGGCGAGAGGCCACAGGCCACCGGTCTTGACCGTGACCGTGGCGCCTGACGTAGGGGAGCTACGCAGGCGGCCCGACCGCAGCGTCCTTGGCAGCATTCCTCAGCACACTAACGGAGGTTCTCCGGCGCTCCGCTCGACGATCGGGTTTATGGTCCCACTCAAGTCCCCCCACAAGGCACTACCTTCCGCCTGGTTGACGCTCTGCGGCCAGCGCTCTCTGGTGTGTGACCTGTGAGCCCGCTCGGTCGCTGAGCGTCGAGAAGCTGCTGCCACTCGCTGCCCTTTGCGAAAACTTTCTCATGGTCTTCAGGGCAAAGGTAGAGTCACCAGCCCACCCGGCTGGGACTTGTTGGGCTGGGACCCCGGGCACAGCTCTGGCCGGTGTCTCCCTAGACCTGTGCCCGCGCAGGACTCGCACCGTCACCCTCTCCACACCCGTCCAGCCCCCCCAGCTTCTCCAATTGATGGAGAATTGGATTCGCTCGAATCTTGGGAGAAGTCTTGGAGTCGTGGAGTTTTCTGAACGCTCGAATCGCATACCCCACGGGGCAGACCTGAAAAACGGGGAAGGGGTGATCTGGGCGGTGACGTAGGAGAGCTGGACAGTGTTGCGGACAGCGTGGAACCCCTGGCCCAAACCCCTGGCCGTGGATCGCAGCGAGACCTCCTTTGCCCGGACGCCTTTCCTTTCTTTTTGCACACTTCCACACACAAGCTGCCCGCCCGTAGTTGCCGTTTCCTTTTTTGCTGCCAGTCCCTTCGGTCCCCCAACCCCCAACAACAGCCCCCCATCGGCAACAACCTTTTCCCCACGTATGCCACAAATGACTTTCCGGCGTCATTGACGCGTCACCAACTAAAGCGCGACCTTATGGTCCAAGACTGGCATGAGGAAGTTTTCGCCTCAGCCTCGTGCGTGTGCGTGCGTCTCTGTGTGTGTCTCTAAATGTGCTCTCTCACTCACTCCCCCCCCACCCCCCTCACCCTTCTCTTTCTCCGTCGTTTCTTCCGCTTTCGGAGCCGGAGCGAATTTGCATCCGGATGCAGTCCCTGGCATCTGAAGATATAGACAAGAACCGAAAGAGAGAGAGAGAGAGAGTGAGGGGGGGAACCGAGAGTACTGGTTTCGCATTGGGCATTCCGGACGCGTACGCACCGTATGCAATGTTAGCCCCAGCTTGGCCCAGCTGAAGAACACCTGAAGGCACCACTCGGAAGGCATCAGGAAACGGAGCCACGGAGAGTGGGTCACACCGCATCGCCAGCCTGTCCAAATGTACCGAACCCAGCCCAGCCTGGTCGCCTGGTTTGGTCCTTCTTCCCAATCTTCCCTCCTTCTGTTCTTCACCGTCACCGGCAACGGACGCAACGCTGCAAACCAACGCTGTCACCAAATTACCGGGTGACGTACGAACCTGATTTGCGGTGTGTTTTCCCCGTTCGAAATTCGAACTCGAATCGCCCGCATCGCGCATTCACATTGATTTAGTTTTGAACGGAAGCATCAACGAATTAAGGTTAAATTATGGTAAACGAATTAAAGTCACACTTTTGTGTCGCGCGGTCCATCAAAACTAACCCGTGGGTCCTGGAAAGTCCCGAGCCCAATCCATAAATGTATTTGCATTTATGGATTTGATAGTATTTTAAAAAAAAATTTGTGCTCTAATTTTACACCGCTTCTGGATGGGCAAAAAATACCGTTCAAGCGAGGCAAGGGGCCCGAAAAGTCTCATATTGGGTTCCATCAGAAAGTACAATACTAGGTTGCTCATTATATTCAGAGCCTCCAATACGAGGAGTGCTGCTACGGGCTTAATTCTTTTTTTGTTATATTGGTAAACTTCTTAAATGAACGTACGAAAAGTTTCATTCGTTACTTTTTTTTTTACAAGCCATTTAGTATCGTCACAATATTTTTTACAACGGAAAAAATCAAGTATCGTGCAGTGATTGAATTTTTATTTTTGAAAGGTTTAAAAGCAAAGACAAATTGATGAACGACTATTCAAAGTGTATACGGATTCTGCACCTTCAATTCGGTATTTAAAAGAGGGGTTTCTGAGCCTTCAAGACGATTCATGTCGAAAACGTCAAAAAAACAGACACTACATCGGAAATCGTAGAAAAAATACAGGATTTCGTATTGGAAAATCGTCGAGCCACTTAAAGAGAGTTAGTATAAGGCCTAGCCATCTCATAACCAATATATAACCAATATTTTGACTAAATTATTGGGTTTGAGAAAGCTGTTTGCACAATGAGTGCCGCATTCGCTGAAAGTGAAAAAAACGCATTCGAATACAACTTTCTCGGCAACATTTAGAGCCTGTTCGATAGGATAAAGTGAATTTTGTGCATTTAATCATCACTAGGGATGAGGCTTGGGTCTCTCACTATGATCCTGAATCAAAACAAGAGGCTAAGGAGTGGTGTGAACCTGGTTCTTCGGGTCCGAAACGAGTTCGTGTCCAGAAATCGCCCAAAAAGGTGTTCGCATCAGTTTTGTGAGATGCGAATGAAATTTCGCTAGCAAACAGATTAAACAATCAATTTTGACTATTGTTGTAACTTTTTAGACCAACGTGGAAATGCGTCATGCGTTGGAAGCGTTTTTCATCAAATGATGACGTCATAGGAGCTGTAAAAAATACTGAGACATGTCGATACTGAACGGCTTGTAAAAAAAAAAGTGACCGATTGAAATGAAACTTCACATACGTTTAGTTGAAAAGTATACCAATATAACCAAAAAAGAATTAAGCTCGTAGCACCGCTTCTTGTATTGGAGGCTCTGAATATAATGAGCAACCTAGTATTGTAGTTTCTGATGGATCCCTTATGAGACTGGATGGAAATTGGCAATTCGCTCGAAGGTGGAGAGGTTCGATCGCTGAAACTGAGGCCCCAGTTGGAAAATGATCAAGATCGTGTGGCTCTTGACGTGGAGTTGACGTTGATGGCAGAACGCTAATTTTGAACCAACAAAAACATATACGCTCGTTTCCTTTCTTGGGCGCAGCACTTTGCAGCCCTCTGAACTAGTCGCAAACTATACTAGAGGATTGCAACCGTTTAAAGCTCAAAGCGTATTCGCGAGCCGTTTGGACCATGAACTGGCCAACTCCCAAATAATTTCCTGTCGCGAAACGACCAGTCCTGTATTTACTCTCGCAGTCTAGATCTACGAAACAGGAGGGCAAAAGCGTACCGAAAGAACCCGGTAGTGGAACCCGACACCGGACTGCGGCAACCCGCTGCCTTCGTGTAACCCAGATCATGTCACCAAAAAATCCCGCTCGCTCGCAATCGAATTAACCGAAAATCGCTGACTTCCCTACTCTCTCTCTCTCTCTCTCTCTTTCTCTCCGATCACTTCGTGTCAGTGGTAATTCTGGCCCGTTCTTTTCTGGGTCGCTTCTTCGCACCGAAGCCGAAGTACGGCAGAGATAGACGGCAGGCAGGCAGGGCAGGCAGGCAGGGGTTGGCAACGGGACCTGCTGGTGTCCAGTCGGACAGCGCGACATGGAGTCCAGACCCGATGCGTGTTTTGCATGAAGTACGAACTACCACCGCGCGCCGTAGAAGGCCAACGGTTTCCTAAATACAAATCTTTAACCAATAAACTTTAACCAGAACCCCGCCAGCCAGCAGTCGGGGAGGGGAACGCTGCGTCGAACGAGATAATGGCACGATAATCCGCTCCCAGAATTGCCTTATCCTAGGTCCGGAAGACGGAGGCTCCGACGTCTGGCTCCGACGGGGGCTGACTGGGGCCAGTAAGGGTCTGATAAGACACTGATAACCGGGCCCACGAGCGCTCCAGACGAGTCTGGGTCTGGGTCGCTGTAGCAGCCTTTAACCAACCACGAAGCGTACTCAGAAAACAGAAGTATCCGCCCAGGGAGCCGTGTCTGGTGGTCTGGTTCGAGCTACGCGCCCTGACGAGGTGGTTTACCGCACCTAGGTGAAGGAGAAGTCGAGTCCTGGGCCCGAGTCCAGGAGATGACAGATGGCCTGGAGAACACGCGGGGTGCGTTGAGCTGAGCGAGAGAAGACTGAGTGCGAAGTTGCGAGGGCGAAGATAATTTTAATCCCTTAATTAATTCCACTTCCGTGCTGCTCCGTGGCGGTAGGATACAACACTTGACGGCGCAAGGTTCCGGCGAGGAGCGAGAGAAGGAGAGCGGGAGGCAGTGACGGGATTACCAAGTAATAAGCACTACCACCACCACCACCACCATCGATGTCTACCGGTGTCCCGGAGTGGAGATGGAACGTTGGAACTTCGGCAAGCCAGAAGCAAGCAGCTGAAAGGAGCAGCTGAAGGGAGCAGCTGTAAGCTCACCAAGCTCTGATTGAGTGCTCCGCTGGTTGTACCGTCGACGACGCGAATGTTTCGGTGTGATAACTGTGTCGCGAAGCCCAGGGAATTCTCAACAGACTCCCCCCCCCACACAGTCTAGCTTGCCAGCCCCTCTAACAACTCTATCTGAACGACTTAGCGACCTGTTAAGCGCTGTTGGTGATTATCCCCCGAAACATTCCTTCCAGGCCAGCAACTCAATGAATCAATTCTTTCCCGAGTACACAACTGAAGCATTCTGGTGTGGCAGTGGCAATTTGTCTTTTTGACGTTTGTCAAGTGTGATTGGCAATGCAGAACGGGACTCCGGGGGACTTCTCGCAAACCTCGGCGGCGGTGGCGGCATACCCGGCATACCTCGGCATGCTCGGCATACCGGCACGAACCCCGCGCGGTCTCACTTTCGCGCCAGGTCCAAAACGCGGCCGGGTGCACTCAGTGGGAACCTGCCGACCAGTCCGGTCCAACGGACTGACGTTTGACAATTTATTAGACTCACATCGGCGTCGGCCGGCCGTACCGTGGGAGGACTACTTCACTGCTCCTCGTGCTTCTCGTGTGCCAATTCCATCAATCAGTTGCACAATTCTTCGCACCGGGCCACAAGAAACCACGTATCACCAGAGTCGGGAACGGGCGAACCCTTCTTGACAACGTGCGACGTGGTGATCCCGGCGACAGTTTCTCAGACGCCCTGCACTGCACTCTGAAGCACTCTGGGATGGGATAGTGCGCAAGTAAAGTTTGTAGGTGGCTGGCTCAGCCAATGTGGAGGACCTCGCTCCCCGGGAGGACTCTGTTTACCCTTTCTCGATCGAACTCATTTCTCCACAGTCTGGTCGACCCATAAAACGAAGCTCCAGAGCTGCGGGTCCAGCGAGCGTTCCCCACTGGGGCGGGGCTTCCGGACGAGGAAGCAATTAGAAGTAGCGCTCAACTCAGGAAGCGCCACTTTTCACACGACTCTGGTGCCTCGGTGTTCCAGTTACGTGGGACCTACCCACCCACGGGACCGAGAGCGCTATATGGATTCAAGAGCTATATGGCCAAATAAATGGACGGGACCTGTCAGCAGCGCAGATTGGCAAGACAGCAGTAGTGCGCGGATCTCGAGGATGTAAAACTGGGCCAAACGGCGAATACCACACCACTCTTAGCGGTAGACTTCCTTTCTGAGGTGGTGTTCCGAGTGCTAATTGCAGGTTCCCTAATCCACGCACCACGGCGATGCCCGGGTGCGGGTGGGGGAACCGCTATGCGGTGATCTCTGCTTCGCCGTGTGGTGGCACCGACGCGCTCAGCGGATCTGCTGGGTCAGAGTTTCGATCGGCGAGCTATTAGTGATTCATTCATGACTGGTTCCGCCACTCACTGGGGGCCCCCCCATCTCTCTCTCTCGCTCTCCCTGACCGGACACCCTGCTGGAATCTGGTTGGCGTGTAGACCCACGGGCTTTCCACACTTTGAATGCATGACGCACTGACACCCCGACTGACTCTGGAGGCTCTGCTGAAGGGCCAGCCGATGGGGGCCCCGATCTGAGGCTGAGGGGGATCACGATTCATGGACCGACCCGCTCGCTCATTCATCTCCGTCGCCATCGCCATCTCGCACTCTACAGGGAAGTTGGGAGATGGCCGCGATGAGCTGTCCCACTGAACCTTGGTCGCACCTTCCAGACCTTCGTCTGGAAACATTTCCTCGGCGTTTGCTTCTATAGTTCGAAACGTCATACCTCTGATACCTGCTAGATACTGCGTGGAAAGCTCCTGGCACCAGCTGAAAGTGAGACCAGGTAGTCTACTCACCAACCAAACCAAACCTGGTCTTGGTCTCGAATCGAACTCGAACTCGAATTCCTGTATAATTCACAAAGCTCTTGAGCACGGAGCAGCACCGCATCTGCTGACCACCGAGAAGGCCACCGAGTGGAGCAAGAATTTGTAAACAACATCTGACAGGTGCGCTGGATGTGTGAGCGTTCTAATTGGATTAATTTATTGCGATGTTGCTGATAAGTAAGTGACCGAAAATGACCGACTCTCGTCGGTGCTGCTGCTCGTTGGATGACAGTTTCCACCCGTGACGTATGCGGGATTACGGGAAGCTCCAGAGGTCCGTTCGCCTAGCGAGAGCGATCTGATCACCGGGCTGATCAAGTCTTCCAACGTCTAGTCAGGAAGCGGCGTGGAGTCGCTCAGGCGAAGCAACAAAACAGGAAAGAATCGGAGACACGTTCGCACGCGGCAATCTGACCAGTCACTAATTGTGTGTCGGATGCGGATGCGACGGCGGCGATGATGATGATGCTGCTGATCGTGACGAAGAATGATGTAAGCGCCGGCAGGAAGCGGACAGCGCACAGCGGACGAGCTGCCCCAAAACCCTTCTAATCAGTCGATCAGGGTGCCCTCTAGCCCACGGTGGAGGCCAACGTTCGGTGCGGAATCACCAGAAACGCCAATAAACAAATTAAGTCTCCGGGCCTGCCGTGGACCAAGAACCGCGTCCTTGACCGGGCCGCGACTAGCGGGCCCGTGGACCGCATTTCTCGCCCGGTGATCTCCGAGTCCCCCGAGACTCCGAGGACACCCAACTCCGCCGGTCGGAGTTGGGGTTCCACCTGTCGCTGCTGCTGCTGGTGGTGGCGTGACGAAGCGCGCTGTAAAACGGTGACGTTGATGAGCTCGCGCACGACGCCGTTCCGGGTGTGAAGGTCGCAAGATGACCGACCGACGTGGAATCCGTTGCGCGGAAGGATGACCTCATCGCCACCGTGTGGAACGAAGCTGCGCTATGTAGAGCACACGCTGCGGATGGGAAGCGTGGTGGTGCAAGGGGAGCTAGAGGATGTTTTCTTGCGAGCTCTCCAGTAGCTCCCGGTAGCGTCAGTCGTCTGCCAATTCGTGTGCTCTGGCTCTGGCTAATGGCGTTGCGATCCGCCACCTTTCGGTCACCTTCGGCTAACCTCTGAACCTCCGTCGCCGTAGCTCGTGGCTCCGGAACCGTTCTTCCTCGTTAGCTGGACTGTCGTCAGTGACGACTCCTGTCAGCGATGTCAGAATGGTCAGGATGTCAGAAACGACTGAAATACAGGATATCCGGTATTGGAAAAGTCGTCCAGTGACTGAAAGGGACCTAAAGAAACGCATGCGTGGAAAGCGTTCGTTTCGTCAAACGCTGCTGACGTCATAGCTGTGCTGTGGATACGTATTTTGCAGCCCTTCACTTCAGAGGATGGCATGCATAAATTGGAATCTCGACCGGAACGCGATTCAGTATTTATACTGTGAAGTGTACTTCTTGAACAGCCTGCTACAGGGCCAGCGCCTAGCCCATGGTCAGAGTCCACCGTAATCGCCCAGATTAGACCGTTCCGGGGGGGAATATTCTTCACTCTCTCTCTCTCTCGCGCGCGCGCGCTCTTTCTTCTGTTCCCCCTCTTTTGCTGTCTTTCTGTT
>NC_071287.1:5372974-5465525 GCF_943735745.2 Anopheles bellator | reverse complement strand
TTTTCAATGCCAGTTTTAGTAGAACGATTTGTCTTTTGACTCAAAATGAGCCTCTTTTGATCTTTGTCATCGTTTTATCATCGGCACCCATTTGGAAAAAAACCTTTTTCATAGCCATTTTCTGGTGCAAAATAGTAGATGCACTACCAGTTGATATGTTCACCATTTTAGCTTAGCTCGCCCACTTTACTTTTTTCGGTCGCCTCCAACGGTTTTCAATACTTGCTTGGTGTTTTTGACACATCTTATCTGAAGGTTGGTACTTCGGAACCTTGGGCTACAAATGGCATTATTAGCGCCATCAATACGACTTTTTGAACGATGTGTTAGGTCCTCCTCAGGTGAATCTAGGTCCTTAGGTGAATCTCAACGCACCTTCTTGCTGGCGGATGGCAGATGGTCGGTGATGCACCGGCCACGTTCTAGAAACCCAATTACAACCCAGACTGAAGATTCGGGTCTTTCGATGCCGGTTGATATCCCCCCCTGCGACATCCTGCGATTTCGCAGCTTGTAGACCAAACAAACTTTATACACTGCAACCGGCTAGAAAGAGAGCAAAATGAGGGCGTGATGTTATGAAACTCGAGTCGACAACTCGAACGGTCAGTTGGGTTCATTTTGCTATCGGCGCACCCGTTCGCGCTTCCGTTTCGAGAGTTTTCGATTTTTTTTGTCCACCGATCAAATGCTCACAAGATTAGGACTCTCGGACGGATGCTCGAATTCGACATTCCGGCTTCCGTCTTTATATTTTGGTGATGAAAAATTCTATTTTTCAAATTTACATCGCAATATTTTGTGATGCCGTATTTTTCCGTGTATAACGCGTACCCATATTTTAAGAGAAAAAATTGGAAAAAAAGTTTTTTATTATACATTTTTCAGTTATGTGATATCCAACAAATACCCAATGATAATAATGTATTATTCTAAATATTCTATAAATATTCTAAAGTAGACTAAAGATAAAATGCGTATACATTGCAAAAGACATACTAGTATTTTTTATTTCGTAATAATCTTCAAACTCAGATTCACTGCTGTCTGACAACTTGACATTCTCTAACTGCTGTTCCATGTACTCCTCATTGTCACTCTCTGGAGAAGTACATTGTGACAATATAAGTATCCGGAAATTTGTGATTTAAATAAAATATGCTTTATTCGATTTTCGATTATTTTTTGACGTTAGATTGCTACACATGTCAGTGACTGATGGTGAAAAGGTCATTCGGCCATTTTAAATTATCACTTAATCTTTTACAGCTGTTTCACTGTGCTCGTGTCTTGGCCCATCGGCGATTTTTTTCTCTTCCAAAAAAGTGGATGGCAAGGAATCGAAATCCAAAAATGAAACCCAAAAGTCATGAAATTGTTTGAACAGACCACATGCATACGAAGCTTAAGATCGTTGCTTGTGTGCGAATTGTTGGCCAAAAACTACAAACTAATGATGCCAAAGCCACCGTATTGACCAAATCTGGCCCCCTGTCTGGCTTTTTCTTGTTTTTAAAATTCAAATTACCGCTTCGTGGTCAATTTATTAAGGAAAAGGCAGAAATCGCCGATGAGCCAAAACTCTTTCACGCAAAAAAGCTATAAAAAATTAACTGAGCTTTAAATATAGTCGAAATTTTCAACATAAGTGAGAGACATATGTAGCAGCATTACGCAACAGAAAAAATCGAAAATCAAAAAAAGCATTTTTTTAAATCACAAATTTTCGGTACTTTTTTGACAGAATGTATATAAGATAGAAGACCCCCAAATTTAGGTATATAATATATGTAACAATATTGTGTGGATAATTATATTCCTAACAAATGTTTCATTTCATAATTTATTCAATAATACCATAAAATATGTACCTAACAGGGCGCATTTGTATATTTAGAGGAGACAAAATTTTTACTACCCTTGTATAACGCGCAACCAGATTTTAGTGCTAATCCGCACGCCCATCTGAAAGAGTTTGACAAGTTTTCACATTTAAATTTTTCGGCCCATTTGAGCACATTAAGCACTCCGGAGCACTCTCGAATCGAAACCCGTAATCCCGGCTCGACTCGAGTTCGACATTCGACGATCGAGATCGAGAAGTCGAGTGGTCGAGTTTCATAATAGGGGGGCCCCTTTTGGGTTGCGGTACGGCCGTCCTCGGGCACAAGTACCATCCTCCGCAGGCTCGTCCTGTGGGTGTGCGCGCATTTATTAATCGCACTCGCTACCACCGTCGTGTCACTCGAGTTCGCTGCAGGTGCTTCAGTTTTCCGATTTTGCGATGAGGCACGGATTCGCCCGCCATCGACCTTCGCACGCGGCGTTTCAAGCGCTTCTCACAGAGAGCCAGCCATCCGTATGGGGTTTACCCAAGTTGCCTTTGTGACGTACACTTGGACGCTGCTGCGATCGATGTTTATTTTCGATCGCTCGGAGCCGTGCCTCGGATTGGCAAGGCACACACACCATCGGGTTTTTGGAGTGGCTCCAGTGGCTGCTGCCAACCGAGTAGGTTTT
This sequence comes from Anopheles bellator, assembly GCF_943735745.2. NCBI lineage: Eukaryota > Metazoa > Arthropoda > Insecta > Diptera > Culicidae > Anopheles > Anopheles bellator. Next base: position 5,463,005 of record NC_071287.1, on the reverse strand, counting down.
GTTTTGTGTTCTCGCTTCCGTGGCGGGCTCCTCGGCCCAAGCCGGTGTACGTGCCTCATCGGCAAGGCCCCGCCGGCTCTAGCTCTGGCTGTTTGGGACCGTTTTTTTTGTTTTTGTTGCTGTTCCGTTGACGTTTTGGCTTTGCTTTGTTTCGGCCCTGGTTCGGTCCCCAGCACACAGGGGCAGAGTGTTAGACTAAGCGAGTCAAATGGTGCGGCCGAGCCCCAAAAGTGGAGCAGCTTGGGTCCAGATATGAGGTATGAGCTGCAAGTCTGGCCGAGCGGTGGCCTAGTGACCATTCGGCACCAGGGTTGACCTTATGGAGAGAATACTTGATGAACCTCTGGCGTGTGGCGTGCGAAGCAGGAACCTGAAGCCAGCGGGTTTCCGTTGCCATTCGTTCACACGACACGCCAACAGCCACCAGCAGCACCTGCAGGCAGCCACCATCATTAGCAAGGCAAGAAGATGCTAAGATGCTGCGATGGGTAGGAAAACCGCTGCGCCTCCGCCGCGAACAGGGTCGTATCGATTATATCCACACACCACCGAGAGCCCAGAGACCGCCGCCGTGGCCGTCGCGTAATTAGTTCGTACTCTCTGATCGGTCGAAAAAAGGGCAATTCCCACATGTGGGACGCGCGCCGCGACTGTTGCGCGGATGCACAAATTAACCGCAAACTGTCATTGATCTGTAATGGTAAGCGGGGACGGCCAGGTCTTCCTCGGCGAAACGGGCTACGAACGAGCGGGTGAAGCAACACACCGAACCGGGAAACGAGTGTTGGGGTGTTGTGGGGATAATCGATTGGAATTTACCTGGCGGTGGGGGGAGGCCGGGCGAATGGACTTGGCCTGGGACTACCGTTAATACCGGTGCAATTTATTACGGTCACTCCGGTCATCATCACGGCCAGCCAGCCAAATGGCAGACCTGGATGGATGGGCGAAAACCGACGACGTTTCGACTTCGACTTCGGTGGGGTACTTCCTTCAGATCTTCGTCCCAAATATCATCCCAATGCTGCTGCTGTCTGTGGTGAGGACCACCAAAAAGCAGGAAAACATTCGCTTCAGGTGTGTGCCGTCCCGCATCTATGGCGAGGCACGAAACAGATTACCGGGCACAAAAAAAGAAGGCACCGCACTTAACGAGATTTACATCCGATCGCCATCCGTTTTTTTTTCCTCTCTATACGTCCATTCAGGCGGATCGACGGAGAGCTAGGAATACCCCGGAAACCCCTAGCCTACGGAAGGCTAGGAGACCTGCCTGGGTAGCCGATTCGGTGTACTCCTCTGTGTGACGCACGCGTTCTGTCGACCGGCGGCGTTTTTGCCCATCGCTCAGATCACCAGTTCCAGGCATTCGAAATACGGTGCCTTCGGAAGGACTTCGACCCCTGGGTGATGGGGAACTGAAATGTTAACCGCCACAGCCCAACCGGGCTCGGGGTCTTTGTACTACCCCCCACCCAAAACCCCAATTGGCAATGGTGTGGAGCCACACCACTCTCACCACCAGCCAGCCGTGGACCGAGACCATGAGACGTGAGGCTCTGGATCCGAACCCAAGTCCGAACCCGAGTCCCAAGCGTAATCTGGCGCAAGTAGCCCGTAGGATGGGAGTGTGTAGGGCCCAAGCGGGAGCCCCAGGCAGATTTCGCTCTGCCCCCCTCTCGCTCTCTCCCTCTCTCTCCGCTTGCACTCACATGGCGTGGTTCCCTTACGCAGCGTAAAGTGCTGCGAAAGTGCCGTTAAATTTGAGTATTTAATTACCGTTGCCGGACTATACACAGCCCAGTCCAGTCCACAGTCCCCACAGAGTCCAGTGGGGGCAGCCTTCAAAGGGGGCCACCTTCGGGACCTTCCCCGGGACACCTTTCGGGCGAAGCGACGAGTTCAGAACCGAGGCGCGCGCGCGTGAGACCTCACCCGATGACGTATGCGCTCTACTGAACTGGAACCTCGGTGGTAGCGAGCGGGGGGGCTCCCCCTTAGTCCAAAGTGTTCCAAGTTGAATGCTCCAAGCTGACGAGCCGTGATGTTCCCGAAGAAGACGAAGAAGAGGAAGAGGAAGAAGAAGACGAGAGACCAACGTTAGGCCGCCGGCCAACAGAGCTAACGGCACTGTGAACACGGCAAAGTGAATCGGAGCTAGCAGCTAGTCCCCCTCCCTAGTCCCACCTCATCCACCCAACACCCCACATCCTGCTGGCCAGCGCGCGAGGTGATGATTACCCCGATTTGCTGCTTCTCCCGCTTCTTCTGCTCCGAGGTCCGCCGACCAATGGCCACGTCCAACTGGCCAGACTCACAACATCTGCCGCCACCACCGTTTTCGCTCCATTCCTGTTGCTTCTTCTTCCTGCTCCATCTGCCACGGGGGAGGGGGGGCCAGCGGGCGCAAGTGTGGCAGGTGGGAATGGCGAGATTCCCCTCAGAGCGCAGATCAATGGCGTCATCCACTGGCTCCAGTTGAGAGAAGCCTTCCCCCAAGAACCAATGCTATGGAAGTTGTGTGAGCGAGGTGTTCTACGAGGCAAGGGGAGCCCAGGGGAGACCCCCGGAAACGGCAACCCGGAAATAATCTTAATCGTGCAACCATCGCGTCTACCATGGCGGTGTTGCGTATGGGAAGTTCTGGGAAGTCTCTCGGTCTCTCTCTCTTTCACTCACGAAACGTCCCCACAATTAGCGCAATTAACGTAATCCATTCCGGACGTACGCAGGCTGGTGGCTGCTCGATGTATTAGGAGGGCCCCCTACTCCCCACGCAACCTAGAGTACTCCTTTCCGACAGACGCCGATTCCGACATCGCCCAACTCCCAACTACTGGAGTCCACGTCCTAAAGTCCCCCTACTTCGTGTATGCTGTGTGTTGTCCACAACCATTCTAATCATCTGGGTGTTCACCCTCTCTCTCTCTCTCTCTCTCTTCCAACAGCAGCAGTCCAGTCGATCGTATCAAGCAGCCACAACCAGGACAGGGCGGCGTCCGAGATGATAATAAGGAGCTCGAGCCGGTTCGGGCTCAACCAACCGACGGCACACAAAATGATGACGAATCTTGTTCTGGCGCTGGCCGTACTCCTGATAGTACCGGCTGCCACCGGAGGTAGGTAACGGTACCTCGACAGAGTTCGGCCCACACTCTCTCTCTCTCTCGGGACTCGGAAGACTCAGGCAGACCCCGTGATATGATGCGAAAATGCGTTGCGATTATTTATACGACTGCTGGTGCTGCTGGTGTCGGATGACACCTGCCAGCAAGGGGACCGCCGCCGCACGAGCGAAACTGGTGTGTTGGTCTGGATTGGAGAGCGAGAGGGACTACGATCCCGATTCTTCGGTCACACGCACGTGGCAGACACACACCCGGGAACGAAAGGTGGAGGGACCGACCGAGACACCACCGACAGATGCCCGGCCCGGCAATCGCCGCAATGACATGTGTCCCTCTTTCGGGAACTTTTCGGGGCCCAGCGGAAAGCCACAAATCCCAGAGTCAATTAAAGGGTATCTTCATCTCAACCCCCTGGGCAAGAGAGAGAGTGTGTTCCCCCTCGGGAGGGTGTCCGAAGCCTGCAGGGGTTGGCGAAGATATTGGCCGAAGATAGGAACCGCTTTGATTGGACAACACACGCGCCTCGAACGCATCGTCACTTAATCGTTGTGCCCTGCGTAGCGATTGCTCATCGGAGCCAGTGGTACTGCTGCGCTGGACCTGTCACGCATCCGGCGAGCGACCCTGGGGATGCGACACACCTGTGTCCCTCCGTTTGCCGAGCCGTCACGTTCTTCTGTATCGCTCGCTCTCGCTCTCTCTCTCTCTCTGGTCGGTCTTGCAGCTCCCCCGGCATGGCAGATGTGCGGACGGTTTGACCGCTTCGGAGCCGCTACGGAGTTAATCATCCCGATAGAATCTTCTCTGTAGGCACTTGTAGGGCGGTTTAGGGGAATACGGTCCGGGGATGTTGGAATCCCGGAGGCCCCGGGGGGGTTTGCTGCTCAAATTAGCTCGAGAGCACCGTTAAATCAATGCCCGAGGAGAGAGAGATTACGATGACGACGACGACGACGACGAGGACGGTGCGTTCCCAAGATTGATTGGCGATTAGTTCTAGCAGGGGTTCTGGGGACACACGAGCTGTGGTAGCCGTATTTTTTTGCAGCAGTTGAGGGGGTCTTGAGACTGGGCACGGAAACACTACCACACCGAGAGCAGGAAGCGAGCCTTGCGCTGGCCGTCAATCTCGGGTGCGGCCTCTCTAACCTTGTCGGCAGAAGTTGGTGAGAAAGTTGGGCAGTTTTTGTGTTTAGGGCAGATCTGATCTGATGGTTGGCAGGCCAAGAAGAGGCCATTCGGTTGGCCGGGGCCGACGGCGGGACAGACCTTGCTTTGTTTGGTCACTCCGTTCCCAGCATTCTTCTCCTGACGACCTACTCACGCTCATGGATTCTTCTACTTCCCGTCCCGATCCGGCAGCCCCAATGTACGAGAGTGATCAGACCGAGCTGGAAACGTACGGTGAGTCGACGGGATGCTACTACAACTACAACCACTACGGCGAGGGTGACCGGATCATGACGAACGAGCCGTGCCTGAACTGTACCTGCCACGACCGCATGCTGATGTGCTACCTGCGCGTCTGCCCGTTCACCAAGGCGATCGGGCAGGACTGCACGGTGGAGAAGCGCGAGGACCAGTGCTGCCCGGTGATCACGTGCCCGGAGGTGGAGGTGCAGCTGGTGCAGCACCAGACCACGGCCAGCCCGTCGACGGCGCTCGGTGCGGCCGGGACGACCCAGGTCGGGCCACTCGACCAGTACGGCTGCTCCATCCACGGACGCTACTACCCGGAGGGTGCCCAGGTAAGAGAGCCCAGGTTCCCCAGGTTCTTTTATCCGATACCTTGATCGCGTACTACTGCCATGCCCCCCCCCGTAGGTCCCGTCGAACCCGCAGAAGCCGTGCGAGCTGTGCTACTGTATTCGCAACATGACGACGTGCGTGATGCAGGAGTGCACGCTCCACATCGATGGGTGCGAGCCGATCTACAACAAGGGTGTCTGCTGCCCCGTACGCTACGACTGCGGTAAGTAGCAGGGAGTCTGCAGGAGTGACTGACCTCGACACTGACCACCGGGGATTCTCCACAGATCGCGACAAGGACACGGCTCCCATGCTGCTGGACGACGACGATGAGGGCACGACCACAACGGTACGCCCGACGCCTGGCTTCATCCTGACGACTACACTGTCACCGACCGACGACTCGAGCGATTGTGCCCACAACGGTGAGACGTACGCCGAGGGTGCGCTCATCATGACGGACCAACCGTGCGAACACTGCTACTGCATGCGCGGCAAGATCGTGTGCGCGGTCCAGGAGTGTGGCACGCCACTGGAGAACGAGAACAAGAACTGTACCGCGGTGCCACCAGCCCCTGGCCAGTGCTGCCCGGAGAAGTACGTGTGCGATGCTGGTGACCTGAGCCAAGGCACGTCAGCAGCTCCCACAGCGGACGACTCCGAAGAGAAAGAGCGAACCACGGTGAAGATCCCATCGGTAGACGACCTGGCGGAGGAACCGGAGGTGGATCAAGACGAGCAGCAGCAGCAGCACGTTCCCGCTCACGACACCACAGCTGGTGGTGAGTCGAGCGAGGAATCGGAGGAAGAATCCGAGCTGGTCGGTAAACCGGTGGACCATCTGACAACGCCAGTACCACCGGCGACGGGCGCACTGGACGAGCGACTGGGCGAGGATGGAGCGGAACCGACAGTCCCTGATACCGACCGAGATGGCGAGCCGGGAGCGGAACAGGATCATGTGGCTGGTCACGAGGCGGCTGGCCACACCGAGCCGTCGGTAGCCATGGCACAGCCCACGACACCAGAGCACGGCACGGATCTTCCGGTGACTTCCGGCGGCACCACGCTGCTGGCAGCCGAGCAGACGGACGAGGAGACGGAGCTCACCACACCACAAACCCACCACGATGCCGTCGACCACGACGAAGAGCCCGAGAGTGAAGAGCTGACCGAAGAAGAGTTGGACCAAGCGCAGCCTGCCACAACCGCTGCTCCCCCAGGTGAAGAGCTGGATCAGGACCAGAAGCTAGAATCGGAACCGGAACACTCCACTCAGGGAGCGGAACCGAAAGCTACCACGGTGGCCGCTGACGACGTGCACGAGGAAGAGGGCGAGACGACTGAGACGACGGTTCGCCCGCACGTTCCGGTGGCGTTCGATGAGACGGAGAACGAAATCGATGACCTCCAGCACGACACGAAGGCGGAGGTGACCACGGTGAAGAACGTGGAGCATGAGGATGAGCAGCCGGTGGCCGAGTCGAGTACGGAAGGCCGCAAGGAGGCGATGCATAAGGCCGACGACCAGCAGCAGGAGCCGGAGGAGCCACAGGAGCCGGAGGAGCCCTCGGTCGAACAGGACTTCGTGGAGCTGCCACCGGCCACGGTCGCCACGGAGCTGCCGGCCCCGGTTTCCGACCCGAGCCAGCCCGAGACCCCCGCCCCAGAGCTACCGTCGGACGAGATCGTGACGGGGGTACCGCTCGAGTTCGATTCCCACGTGCTGGGCTCCTCGACAGTGGCTGTACCGGAGATGACCACCACCACGACCACCCGGACACCGGAGTTCGGTGACCGGAAGGCGGACGATGGAGCCCCCGGTCCTCACATCGACCTGGACGAGCCGGTCGAAATGAACACCGTGATCCCGCTGGACCCGCTGGACCAGGATCAGGTCGGCGACGAGCAGCAACACCACGTACCGGAGCTGGATGAAGCACAGGAGCACGATGAAGTGGCGCCAGACGCGGCCCAATTCCCGGAGGCGATCCCCGGCGAGGGCCACTGTCTGCTCGACGGGACGACGTACGCGAACGGGGAGGCGGTGCCGGCCAGTGGCAAGTGTCAGGCGACGTGCCGCTGCACCAACAGCATCGTCCAGTGCGAGATGATCCAATGTGAAGGCCCACCCAGCCCGGACTGCACGCCCAAGTCGGTGCCATCGGACGAGTGTTGCCCCGCGTACAGCTGTCCGCAGTCCCTGGCCACTAGCTCCAGCACGAGCCCACCACGTGAGCTGGAGTCAACCGAGGTGTCGACGAGCGCGGCCAGTGACAGCGACGAGTCGACGTCGACGGTTTCGGCGAGTGCCTCCACGGAAACCTCCGGAACCCGGGACACGGATGAAGAGGCGGATGACGACAGCGGTACGGGAGAGGAGCCCGAGAGCGATTCGGCCGACTGGGACGTCGACGAGGATGCCCTGAAGCCGGTACACCCGGAGCCACCGGTGTACGATCCGATGCAGATCAACTTCTTCGCCGGAAACCGCCCAACGACGGCCCAGTACGATGACGAGATCGTGCTTAGCACGGCCAGCCCGGCACCGGGCACTGTTCAGCCGGTCCCGACCACGACCACTGCCACGTCCACAACAGCGAAGGAAGCTCCCACGACCCAGACGCCGACCCCGACGACGACGGCTGATGAAGACGAAGCCGAAGAGGAGGAAGTAGTAGCCACGGCCGTCCCGGAACCACAAGTACCTGATCGGGTCCAGACGGAGGAGGCCTCGACGGCGGCCCCAGTGGAGACAGTGGAAGTTGCGGACGATGAGCACCCCAGCACGACCGAGCGGAAACCGTTGGCCCCGGAGGAGGAGCAGGAGCAGGAGGAGCTGCTGGAGGAGGAGGTGGCTGCGGTGAGCACCGTGAAGCCGCTGAAGGTCGCTGCCGACGAGGAAGAGGATGAAGAAGTGGCCCAGCCCAGCACGACGGTCACACCGCTCGGACAGGATCCGGTCACCCAGACGGAAGCCAGCGAGTCGCCAAGGCCAACACCGGTCGATCGTATCGCCCCCGTGCAGCGCGACCCGGTGCCGGCTGCGACCGATCGTCCCACCGAGCTGGAAGAACCGGAGGATCACCCGAGCACGACCGCCCGACCGCTGGAGATCGTCCCGACGACACTACTGGTGGTCGAACGTGAGGGAGAGGAGGAAGAGGAGGAAGAGGAGCAACCGGAGCAACCGCACAGTGACCTGACGCCGACCACGGTCCAGGTCCAGGAGGTGCCGAACCCAACGACGACGGCGCCCTTCGAGCCAGTGGACCAAAATCAGAGCACGACTCCTACGTCCCCAGACATGATCCCAACTACGACTCACGCGGTCGAGCGGGTCGAGGAGCACCAGACTACGGTGTCGGGTGCGGTGCAGGAACTCCCCCACGTCCCGACTACGACTGCTACGATGGAGGAGCCAGAGGCACCTGCCACACCTGTCTCCAGCGCCGGCAAGGACACGGACGTGGAAGAGCCAACCACTGCTGGAGTTGGAGCTGAAGATCTGGAACGTGTACCGGAAACGACGGCCAGGGTGACGGAGATTGGAGTCACGGATCAGGAGCAGCAGGTGCAGACCTCGACTCCGGAACCGACAGCTGGGGAGTCCGAGCCGATTCACACGCCGACCGAGCTGGTGATGGTCTCCACGGATGCAACGACCGACCAGGACGACGGCCCGGTAACTGAGGGGCCAGCGGCACCATCGAAGGAGGAGCAACTCGCAGTTGACAGTGCCGCGACCCCCACGACGACCCCAGGCCAGGCAGGCCAGTCACCGACAACGAGCCCGGTGGACGAGCAGGTGACGGAGCGGACCGACTCGACGACGGTCGTCAGCCACGACGACTCCATCGTGTTCCGTGTGGATGACGAGGGTGACAAGGACGCCAAGCCGATCGTGCGGCCGATCGTGCCGGTCGACAAGCAGGAGGACCAGGAGCAGCAGCCAGTGTCCGAATCGGACGAGGACAACCTGATCAACGCGTTCAACTCGGTCGTCGCGGAGCATGACGACACCATCCACTTCCCGGTCGACGACGACGACGAAGACGAGGACGTCTTCGGTGCGTCGAAGCCCGAGGTACCGGCCGAGGTACCGCGGGAGCCGGTCCCACTCGAATCGGACGACCAGATCAAGCACCGGGACGAGCTGGCCACTACTACCGCCTCCTCGACCGAGCGGCAGACGACGGTGCGACCGGTGGCTGAAGCCGAGGACGATGACGTGTCCAGCAACGAGATCGACTCGGACGTACCACAGAAGGTCGTCCATCCGACGGCGAAACCCGTAGACAAACCGGTGGACGTGGAGGCCCCGCCGGCGGTGTACGACGAGATCGAGGAGACGGAACAGGAGGAAGCCGACGAGCAGCAGCAGCAGCACGTATCACCGAGCCCAACTACCACCGTGAGGCCCGATGTTGTGGCGTCGGAAGATACGGAGACCACCACCACAGGCACCACAGGCAGCACAGGAACCACTGGTACCTCGACCGTCAAAGACGCTGAGCCGGAGGAGGGTGACGATCAGGAGCGAGACGCAACACCGAGCAGTGGAGTGGACGAGCTGCCAACAACGCCAGCCACGGTTCTCGTGCAGAAACAGGACGATGCCGCTCAGGAACTACCGGAGGAGGTCAGCCCTGCCCCGAAACCGACGCTGACACCGGACGTAGTAGCGGACAAGGTGGACGACGAGGACGACGACGGTGGGCAGCGACCGGAGGCGGAGCAACCCACAACGACGGCAACGGACTCGGTCCCAGAAGAGCACGCACAGACCTCGGCGGCTCGCCCAGATGAAACGGAGACGGAGAAACCACACGGACCACTGACAGCTGTCAGTACGCTGTCACCGCTCGCTACGGACGAGGACATGGGACCAACAACGCCAGCTCACGACGCCAGTCCGGACGATGACGAGGAACCGGACCGGGACTTTGTGACGAAGCAGACCCCGGAGATCGAGACCAAGGACCAGGAACCGTCCACAACAACAGCCGTGCACCATGAGGATGAGGAGGAGCAACCGGGTACCACACCGCGACCGGCACTCGAGGACGACGGTCTGTCGGAGGAGGAACAACCCGGTGCCGAACCGGAACAGGAAGCCCCGCAGCACAGCACACCGTCGCCGTCGTCGGATGTGAGCGAAGAACTGGAACCTCACCACCAGCTGCCAACTACCAGCGCACCCCAGCCAGACCAGGATGAGGAGGAAGCGACCAGACCGGAGAAGGGAGCTGAAGAGCAGCCCGAGCACGACGACCAGGAGGAGGAGGCTGAAAGGGCGACGACGAGCAGTGTGACGCCGACACCTGCGACGTCCTCTGCAGAGCCGGAGCTGGATGCTGGCGCCGAAGGCATCGTCGAGCGGGTGAAAGAGGACGAGGAACCGGCACCGGCACCGGTGCCAACGAGCACGGAGGCCGCGGACCAAGATCTGGACTCGGACCTGGAAGTCCCGACCAAAGCAGGCCCGACGGAAGATGCAACGACGACGGTAGTGCCGGACGACACGGAGGAGCTGCACGCCCCGGTAACGGACGGTCCCGAGAATGCTGGCACCAGCCCGCCGAAGAAGTTGGAGAAGCCGGACCAGAGCGAAGAGGCCGAGTTGACTGGGGGACACGAGGACGGCGGGCAGCAGGAAGATCGGGTGTCGCCACCGACGACCCCCGCCGCAGCAGTGGACCAGCACCACGGCCAGGACGAAGACAGCGAAGACGAGGGCGAGTTGGTGGAGCATGTCCCGCAAACGGACCCGCTCGGTGACTCCTCGTCTGAGGAGGACCAGGAGCAGGAGGGAGAGGAGGCGTCCACGAGCGCGACACCAGCGAAGAGCGGCGTGGAAGTGGAACCAGCGGTCGTTAGCGTCACCCAGCCAGAAACCCCGGACCTGGTGACGTCATCAGAGATGGAGCCGGTGGACGTGGAGAGTGGCGGCGCCGCAGCCACTACGACGGTGTTGCCCTCGGAGTCCTTGGAAACCTCGGAACCCTCGGCCCCTGCCCATGTGACCCACGCCCCGCCTACGCCAGCGGAGATCGACACCTCGGACGCTGACTCGGCCGACGCCACGACTACAGCGACGAGACTTGGAGGCGAACCGGAAACCCCCAGCACGACGGCCGTGGCGCTGGAAGGTGACGATGGTGACGATGGAGCTACGACGACTACGGTCAGCCCGACGAGTTCATCCCCTGCCCCAGCCGTCCCGGTCGCTCCCCATCATCTTGATGACGTAGAACCGATGACCACTGTCGCACCGCCACCAACGACAACGACGACGACCGTCAGCCACCCGAAGGAGGAGTCTCCAGTGCAGCCTTCATCCAGCACCACCCCCGAGGCGGACGATGACGCAGAGGAGGACGCAGCGGAGGACGCTGACGTGCAGCAGAAGTTGCCGACACCCGACTCCAGCTCGACCCTGGCACCGCCCAGTCTCCCGGAACACGAGGAGCAACCCTCGGTGGGAGGATCGGCTCAGGAGCAGGAAACGGTCGGCCCGTCGTACGGGGCGCCCGGTCAGCACTACGACACCGGGTACGGCCACATGCCACCCCACTACCCGCCCTCCTCGTACGAGGATGACTACGGCGAGGAGGAGGACCCGGCCGCCTTCGGTCCCGGCACCTGCCGGTACGGCGGCAAGCTGTACGTTTCGGCGCAGCAGATCCCGCGGGACGATCCGTGCGACTTTTGCTTCTGCTTCCGCAGTGACATCATCTGCCTGCAGCAGTCCTGCCCGCCGCCCATCACCGGCTGCAACGAGGAACCGATCGCCGGGTTCTGCTGCCCGCGCTACGAGTGTCCCGTCTCGATGGCGACCGTCCTGAACGTGACGACCAGCACCACCACCACCACCACGACGCTGCCGCCCCACTTCCTCGCCCATGCCTACAAGGGGGCGGGGGGTGGTGGGGCCGGCGGTGCCGGAGGCACTGGGGCCGGACCGGTCCAGAAGCGGGGCTGTCAGATCGCTGGGAAGGCGTACGGAGTCGGTGAACCGGTCGCGTCCGCCTCCGGGCCCTGCATGCGCTGCACGTAAGTTAATGGGTAGGGGGGGCGGGGGGGGCGGGGGGGTCTCCACCTGTACCTACTAACCGCCGCATCGCTTCTCTCCACACACCCGCAGGTGTGGCGGCGATGGACAGATGCAGTGCGAACCGAAGGCCTGCAGCCCGGAGCCGATGCTGAAGCAGATGATCGCGGTGGCGGCGGCCCGGAAGAGATGAGCGGGTGCACCGGGCGATGAGGGGCGGGGCGGCCAGGGGCGGCCGGATTGGGATGAAGCCAGTCAGCCGCAACCCCAGCCGTCGTCGCCGCAGCAGGAGCAGCGGGGCGATAGGTTAGAGTTACGCAACACCACAGCAGCAGCAGCAGTAGGAGCAGCAGCAGTAGGAGCAGCAGTGCGGGAAGGCGGGACAGTGGGAGGGGCAACAACAGTACAGCAACGAGGACGGTGATCCGACGGCAGTTAGAGTGTGGCGAAGACTGAACCGAAGAGTGGTGGTGATGGTGATGGTAGTGGTGATGGTGGTGGCGAGTGAGAGGAGTGGAGCTTGCGAACTTGGAACACGGCTGGTGATGGAGGAGTGGGGGAGCGACAGCGGCAGCAGCGGTAAGCACACAGCGCGAAGCGCCTCTACGCTAACAAGAGCTAACGTCCCCCCCCCCCACGTCAAGGCTTCTAACTCTCCTCAAGGCAGTAACTCCTGGCAGTAACTCAACACCTGCAGCCCGCAGCCTGTAGCAGCTACAGATAGAGCGCGTGTCCCTGTGTCCCTGTGTTTAACGTTTTTGTATGTGTGTGTTCGTATGTTTGTGTGTATGTCTTCTGGTTTTTGTTTCAATCCATTCAACCACCTTGTGTTTTCGTACTAGTAGTAGTAGTAATAGTAGTAGTAGTAGTAGTAGTAGTAGTAGTAGTAGTAGTCGTACTAGTTCCGCTTTTCCTGGCCGTTCCCCTGGTTTGGGTTCCTCGGTCTCCTGGAACTCTTGGAGTCCATCTGGAGTCTGGAGTCCACTACTGGATTGGGGAACACGAACGGACCCGTCGAGGCCCCGCAGTGTGTCTGGACCGTCCGGAGGGGCCTCTCTGGCAGGTTCTAGGGACGGGACGCGTGTTCCAATGTGGTTACCGAAAGGGCAATCAGATTGCCCTTACCTTGCCCTACGCACGTACCCGCACGAGTACTCCACGCCTTCTCCGGACATATCCGCGTTGGACTCACCATTGCCATCGACAGCGGCAGGGACAGTGGAACAGAAGATGCGGGGGGCCTCCCGATCGCCCGATGTTTGACCGGTCCCCGGAATCAGCTAGTCCTGGACCCCCACCGCACCGCCAAGTCCCCACCTGGCTGGCTGGCTGGCTGGCTGGCTGGCTGGGTGCCTTCCGTGTACTGGTGGGCTGGGACTGCTGCTTGGATCGCTTGAACATCTGGCGGCGTCTCGTGACGCTCCCCCAGCCCCACCAACACCATGAACCATCCGAACTAACCAAGATCTAGGAGCAAGTCCCATGGGCGATTCTCTAACAAGTAGGGCTGCTGTTTTTTATCACTCCTGGGGCCTCTCTCAGCCTACTCAGCCACCCTTACACTCTGCCCCGTGCCCGTCCACCTGCTCTGCCACAGGCGACCTCGGAAGTGACAGGGCGCACCTGTCACTGGTCGCACCTGTCACTTCTGAATCGATTAGCTATTATTAATTCCGCTATGAGTAATAACATTATTATGCTGCTATCCGTATTATAACTATTATTTTTATTATTAATACTATTATTGCTATTATTAACATTATTATTATTATTATTGCTATTATTATTATTATTATTATTATTATTATTATTATTATTAGTAATACTAGGAACATTATGAATGCGGTAATTTATGAATTACGATCACAGTGTTCTCCGTTGCTCTGTATATTTTTGCCATAATTTTAAAACTTCCTGAACGAAAGTGTGCGAGTGTGTGTGTGTGTGTGCGAGTGTATGTGTGGAGTTGGGTTGAACACAGTAAACACAGTTTTGTGGGGAGCAGTCGGCACCGGCCAAGCCCCGCCACAGCGCAGCAGCTTCTTGCCGACCCACGGCCACGGCCACGGCACGGCACGAACACGTTCGAACCGAGAAGCCGCCGTCGGCAGAGTAAGTTTAGCGAGCAGCCAGATAGACGAGTTGCACATAGAACCGACGAATAGTACTTTCGGCAGCAAAAGGCGCACACGACGCACGACTACGACCAAGACTTCGCTCCGTGCCTGAGTGAGTGCATGTGAATAGGTGCTGTGTGCTTAGGATGGGCAATTCGGGGCTCGAACCGGGCCTTTGCCCCGGCCGGGGGATTGTTTGATGGATTGGTTTTTTTTTTTGATCTTTTATTAGTATGGATATTTTTTTTCTACTGGCACCTACCAAACGACACTACACGAAATGAACTGCACTCACACGCCGGCACGCCAAGCCAAGGTGCGGGAGATAGCCAGGAGCCAGGAAGTCGGGCAACCGGCATTAACACGTTTACTACTAACCCTGGCCAGCGTTCTAGAGCTAGACACAACAAATGGAATGGAGGTGGAAGGTACGAAATAGGAAGAGCTACCACTCGGAAACCACTCTGTCTCTGTTTAGAACTACTACCACTACTACCACTAAGACTACTACTGCTACTACTACTGCTACTACTGCTTGGAATCAGGATGTAGATTAACTTGGCGTACTGGCCAAGAAGTACAACACTTTTAGACAAACTTGGCACCCGACAGGCAACGAAAGTCATTGCAGGGGACGCAACGGAAAGCGTTCCAACAGCGACAGGGACACGGCGGAAATGTTTCAAGTAAAATAGTCAGGACCACAGGACGCACAGGAAAAAAAAACAAACCGGAACGAAGCGAATCGAGGAGCGAGGTAAACACCAAGAGTTCTATCAAGACAAACGCACACAAGCCCACGGGGCGACGACGGGGCGATAGTAGAAGCTGGGTCGAGCAGGAGGAGCAGGACACGGAAATGACCACTGGAGCGCGCGGGAGCATCGCAGCGAAGGAACATCGGAAATCGGAGAGGGAGATGGGCCAAAGCATAAGTTTGAACCAGAGACCCCGGTAGGCTGCCACACGTAGGCTGCCCGTCGGTACGGCGTTGAACCAAAGCGACACCGCGTACGCTCGCCCGAGCTGTTTTCCAGGAGTTTCCACCCACTTTTTGTTCTCAAGAGCCGACGTAGCGTAGCTGAGACGGCAACCCCAACCCGTTGGCTCTATTTCGTGGAAAGGTTGGCCGAAAAGGAGAGACACTCGAGATGTACCGTTCGCCGGCCAACGCCTGATGGAGCGCGCGTTTGGCCAGCTTTGGCTACGGTTACTATTATCGTTGTTTTTGCTTCCATCGATGTTTATCGACCTGAGCGCCGGAGGACGACCCCTCTCTGGCGCTCAGGTCCGCGACACGACACCCCGGTGTCCAAGCTCTTGAGACGGGGGCCACTACTCGGCTCCTCTCCTTCTCCACGTGGCCCTCGGTCTTACCAGCAAGGCGTACCTTTGCTTTGCTTCTCCCGAGTAGTAGCCGTGTGCAACATTTGAGCACCGGACACGCCACGTGTCAGATGGAGACGCCCGGACCCCCGGAGCGAACGAACGGTGCTTCTGGAAAACAGCCCGCCTTACATGCACACACACCTGCTGACGCACAGCTGACGCGTCCAGGTGGTGGAAACACAGAAACTCTCTCTTGCGTCCTGGCGACCGAGGGCGCCTTGCTCGGGTTCAACGCGCGCACACCGATGGGCACAGAGTGAATGGCGAGCAGCACTTTGTTTTTTTTTATTATTAATATTTTTTGAATTATAGAACAAAACGTGATTTTCCGGGGGGGGGCGTGTGTGTGTGTGTGTGGAAAGTGCCCGGAATGCGGGTATCTATTGTGACAGGCTCCAGGCACACCAATGAGGCCAGACAAGGCACGCCGTGGAAACCGTGGAAAAAGAGCACCCGAAAGAATCTGGAACGGAACGCGAGCGAGCGAGCAAGAGAATGAGAGAGAGAGGCAGAGAGAGAGGTAGAGAGAGAGAGAGAGAGAGAGAGAGAGAGAGAGAGAGGGAGAGAGAGAGAGGAAGTGAGAGAGTTGTAAAGCCGAGAGGGAATGAAATTAACATTAACAAAGTGAGGAAATGGAAAAAAAGAAACAGATAATTCAGGATATTTTTAAGTGTCCTTTTATACTGGAATAAAATTTTTACGTAAACATGTTCGGTCTTCGGTAGGCACAGTGATGGGCCAGGGGGAATGGTTTGCGGTACGCTTCAACTATCCTGAAGCAGGCCATTCAAGGCACTATACAGCAAAGCGTATTTCGGGCGTGCTTCAACAATCCGAAAAATCATCGGTCGTTCCAAATCTATAGACTGGCTTAACAATGGCTAGAAACATGCAGCAACCAATCCGAAACATACTAGCTCTGTAACAAAAAAGAAGCAAGATTATTCCATCCATTATGAGCGTCCATTAATCAACCTAAGCAGTAACGCCTACTACAAACGAACGGGGGGGGGGGATTGCCAAAATTTCCTTGATCACGTTGAAACACGTGCATTTCGTTTGGTGGGGTTTGGTCGCAAGCGTTTCGCAATAGAGGATGCTGTAGAGAGTTACAGCATGGTAGGCGGTATCAGCTGCCAAAGTGTTTGTGTTTCGTGTTCGTATAGGCATTCAGTCACCTGAGCAATAGCTCCTCGGGTCAGCTAAACCGTTGACAACTACTTTGCATAGGGAAATACTTTAATTGGCAACATATCCAAGCGTTTTTCGTCGAACACAACGCAACAGGCGCACGCGCCCCAGTTCATATGAATTGAGAAGATGAAACGAAGCGTTTCGCATCCTTCCGTTCCGTGTTTCGCGCCATGCAGAATCTTTACCATGTTGAAATGGATGGCAGAGTATATGCAGTGTGGCACCGATATCGAGAAGGAACGAAAAATGTGGGTTGGATGTGAATGAGTGGATACTCTCATTCAACATTACAACATTTTGTCGATGTAGAAAACTGAACCAATGCTCACTCTACATTTGTTGATAAAAATATGTACCAAACCACTGATGCCACTTCACACCTTTGCTTTAGAACGAACAGGCGATACCTTTTCGTGGTCCCGTTTTTTTTAATTTCCCGATTTCCCGGGAAAACAACAAACCTCCGATAAAACACATTCAAAACAAAAACAGCCACATGGGGAGGGCCGTCAATGTAAACTGTTTATAAACCAAACTAAACTTGACTTGACAGCAAAATGACAACGCTGGTATAACACACCCAGAGAACGAGAGAGAGAGAGAAAGAGAGAAAGAGAGAGAGTGAGAGTTTGTCGTTAAATTACTTGCATCCTTGATTAATTCGCTAATTAGTTCGGCTGACCTGCATACACCTACCTGCCCGTACTTTACGTAGGCGAAGTGTTGTTTGACAACTTCCTTCAATCTACAACAGGCTGGCGAAATACGTTCCTATGTTTTGCTATCGCTATTCAGTATCGCTCAGTATCGGCGCGGGCTCATCGTTAGACGGTTGAGCGTACGATTCTTTCATCGCAGGTCAGTAGGCAGAAACGTTAGAAGACTGATAATTCCGACCATTTTAGAAGCCGATCAACTCCGTTCAGATGCGTGGTTTCCCGGTGCCGCCAGTACATCGGACGAACTCCTGCGAGCGAAACTCTGAGATTGCGATAAGCTAACATTAGTGCCGCCCGTACACATAGCAGAGCATAGCTTGTTGTTTTCGTTGTTTCCTCTGCTAACTGCATGCCCAATTGGACCTAGTACCTCGCTCACACCCTCAACCGTTTCGTCGTAGCATAATTTCACTCCTTCAATCAATATCAATACCAAATCAAAATACGGCAAGTCGCCTTCGCATCGTCCATCTGACCAGGACCAGCCGTGCAACTGCTATGCCCGTTCGCGGTAGCACTCTTTCGCCATGCTACGTATTATTACTAATTACGTTCTTTATTTTTTCAGATTTATTTCATCCTTCGATTTAGTAGACTTTAACCTCACAGAACGTTAGCACTATCCGGCATTGGAATAAACATCACATTACGAAAAAGCAATAATGACGCGTGATGATGTCAGCGAAAATGTAAGTCTAAACCTATCTTCTCTAGCCTTCTTATCATACGATAAGCACCCTAACAGCCCGTTCCCATTGATAAGATAACCCGCTGCACCCTGACCATTGACCCGCGTAAAGTCGTGCATAGGCAGGAGCTGGAAGAATTATATCACGCCTAGAGAGAGTCTCTCAATCTCTTTCTGTCCCTATCTATCTATCTGTTGAAGGTAGCTTAATCCTAGTTTTGACAAGGCTTTTTTTTCTTATTTTAGAAAAATTCTCACAAATCCAAATTGATACCGTTTCTCACCACGACGATACTATATTTCTCGCTAATCGAACATACCGATCGTGCCACCACGCCATCGACGGTACTAAAATGTATGCCGATAATCAGTTTATTATTTTTCGTTATGCTGACAGAGACCAAAACTAAGGAAGCGTATGTTTGCAAAAAAAAATCCACCAAACAATAATCTAGAAGTATTAACGCGCGCCTACTAATACGATTTCAGGAGACGTTACAGCAGGTGCATTTGGCTAGGACTCTGCTTCTCGTCCGTGGGCGATTTGCTGCTAAATTATGATTTATTCGAAGCAGGAATGGGAGCGTTTGGAGCTGCCCAGGTTTGCTACATCGCAGCGTTTGGCTTCCGAAGATTGAAATTATGGATTGGCGCTATCTTATATGTGGGCGGAATCATGGGTAAGTCTAGTGCAGTTCGGTTTGGTTTCGACCAGGTCGCACATCACTCATTTCTCTTTTTCTCCTCATAGCGACGGCTCTCTTCTATGAAAACCTGAACTCCATCATCAAAATATGTCTTCCAATGTACGCTGTGCTCTTGCTCACCATGTGCTGGAGGTCGTTAGCGAGAATACAAACCCCTAATGTAAGCTACCGATACCGATCACCTCTAACCCATGGAGCCATTTCTCATGTTTTTCCACGCAATTTTCATTTGCAAACAGAACCTACTGCAGCTTGCGTGTGGAATAAGCAGCATTTTATTCGTATTGTCAGACGGCATAATTGCGTTTGACAAATTTTATACCCCTATCTATTCAGCACAGGTAAGCAATTTTAGCGCATACTTTATTCTATCTGTTATCAACTCATCTTTGTTTTTATTTCAGACTTATATAATGATAACATATTACATTGCACAAGCTGGAATCACACTCAGTATAACAGATCACAGATTGGATGAATTTGCAAACACTTTGGACTCGCCGAAGCAGCTGTACAAGAAGACTGCATCCAAAAACAAATCCAAGTCGTCCTGAACACTGTTGTTGTACAACACCCTAAATTACATTGTTCCATCAAAGCGATCGAGCAGCTCGAGCGATCAAAGCGATCGAGCAGCATCGAGTAGATTACAATATCTGTGATTCTGTATCTTCCTACTATTCAGGACTATTCTTTTTGAAATGAATTTTGTATTCTTTTGATGAAAATTTGAATAAACGAGCGTGCAATATTTTAATCTGCATTTAAAAACCAACCACAGTTTTTTTCCTTTCTTTTGCGACATGCGATCACGTTAAGAGACCTCCCTTTCGCTCCGAAAACTATGTTAAAGTAACTCAAATAAATATTGTTTCTTTGCAAATGATTCGGAACACCCAAAGTTACGCTACATTCAATAGATCCAGTATTTTCTGTCGCCAACTTCGTACGCCAACCATCTGCTAGTCGACAGTGAGTGAACCAACTACATCCTAGTTCCTAAGAGGTCCCTCTCTCGCGGATGTCCTCGGCTTGGATTGCTTTGGTAATGTTTCGGTACCTTCGGCAACGGCTACCGGGACCTTCACCATCCGTCATCGGCCTATCTCATAAAACTATAGATAGTTCGCAGCACTAGACCTCTGACTTGGTCCAGATCGTGTTCGGTCTCTGTCTCTTTCTTTTCGTCTTCTACGCCTTTAGTCGGGTTTAAGCTCCAGACATTCATTCCTATTATGTGGATACACCAGAAGTTGCGCAAAACTAATGCCTCACTCGTCGATGCTCGCTCGCAGAGGAGACTAACCCCATAGCTGCGGCCGATGAGGGCCAAGAAATGAAAGGACCGTTTGAAATACTCGAACCACACACATTACATACCACAAGGTAGCTTCCACTAGTCTCGTTAACTTTTGTGCAAAGCTGTACAGAAGTATTCCTACGTGATCAGTCAAAGCCGATACAAATCCAAGCAGTCATATATGTCTAGAAGTTAATGAAGATTTTGTATGTTCTGCTGTTGTACTCGTCGAAATGGTGGACGATTTTCCGCACAGTAAAGAACCGACCCAAATGCCATAGTTCTAAAAGTTAATAACGGTTTCAAAAATTTATTCCAAGTATGTGATGGCGAGGCTGCAACGACGGCGATGCGAGAGCGACCGGGATAACAGATTGTTGGACGAAGGCGCTCGATCAGGAGCGCTGGAGATATGCCTTATTGCATGTCAGAACCCTGACCGGTAGTGATGCCGGGTGTGTTAGTAAGCCGAAAACGGATTACACGAAGAGCCTAGCCTAGCCTTGTCTCCTTGCTGGAGTTGAGATCTAGTACAAGTCCAGTCGGTGCCAGTCCACTGGCCTACACTGATGAAATGAATATTAAAGAAACAGTAGCGGTCTTAAGAAACTGCATCATCTTCAAATGATAAATAGAATCCTCTGGAAATAAGTCTGTGTCTATATGTGCCACCGTAGTCCAAGCAATCCTCCACTGTTACACAAAAAGAATTGATTTTTTTCGCTGCTAACAAACATGAATTAAAGGTCATTAAATTTTACCAACGTTCTATGCCCGCCGTTTATTACTGGACTTTCCGTAGGTATTATACTCCCAACATTTTCGAATAATGAGACAGAAGAAATCTAGGCACTGAGAGTTATGTTTTTTTAAATAAGATATTTTTGATAGAAAAGGCGGTTTGTTTAATCTTAAAGGAACGGAGTGGGCCGTATGTATGATAGGAAGTGCGTTGAAAATGGCTTACTTCTTAATTCATTCATTGAATTTTATTGAATAACAAAGTTCATCGTACATACGGCTCGGTCTGTTCTTACAGATAAGAAAATATACAATTTTAAATTTTGTTTTGCATTAGAACACAAACTTGATAGGAACACCACCAAACACACGCAAAGTCGTACACTTCATCTTCGTACACGTCTTTCTTTGGAGCTTTGGAGCGCAGAGAGAAAAATAATTCCTTTTTTTATATATGCAGCAAAAGCAAACGATGCGCATTTACAATATAAGTATGAAAACGCAGGTGCCCAACGGGGCACCCACGGGGTGTGCTGAAATGAACGGCTTTTGCACCACACTTTTCGTTGGAGAAATAATAGTTTCTCGCAACGCACATAACGGCAAGCGTTTTGATGAAACAATTTTTGTGTTTTCAGTTCACTGTGGCGACTAACTGTGAAAAGTGTACCTTTAATTATTTTGCTTGAACTGGAAAGTAAGATTGAACAAGTCTAAGCTTAAATTGTTAAGTTTTGTTTCTTCAGAGGTTCTTCGTTCCGAGACTCTCTCAAGTGTTAAGTTTAGTGTTAATAAAATACGCGATACAATGTATCTGAATTTCATGTCCACATACAAAAGAAAAGGCACACCCTTGTGGGTACCAGTACTACATAATCGGGTGAAAGAGTTTGCGTGGGTGTTGTAGTGAGTGGGATATTACCATTCCTAATAAGAGTAAAGAACGAGTGAACCTTTTATATCGAATCGCCTAATCATCGTCGTCGAGGTTCTGCGAGACAAGAAATTCGGCAGCTTTATACTCGTCGCGCTCGCACGCAATATACGCCTGGATAACAAGATGCTCAGGATATCCGAGAGCCTTTAAACGATCAATTGCGTCCATGTCGGATGGCGTCAGGCTGTTCACCATTGCGGCGGCGATGCCTTCCAGTTCTTGTGACCCTCTATTCTCTGGTCTAGCATCCGAGCTCTCATTGATCAGTTCTAGAAACTCCTCCTGGTTGTTGGTGATTATGCGCATAAGATCTGGATTGCTGGATTGGATTTTCTGCATTAGCAACGGCAACAGCGTTCGGTCCTCTCTCAGCAGACGCTTCATGTCGGCAAAAACGGGGTTATCGCGCAAGAACGCTAGCGGGTTGCCGCCGGTTCCAGCGTCCGCTCCGCTCATGCTTTCCACGGCTAGCTGCGCTGCACCCCATCCGCCAATTCCAAGCCCTTCGCCCATGCCTTCGCTAGCAACAGCAGATGACTCGCCCATATTCTCCATCAATAGGTATTCAACCGCACGGTCAGGATTGTTCGCGCAAATTTCCAGCGCGATAATGGCGCTCTCTTCCGAGTAACCCATCTCTTCCGAAAGTGAAACCGGATCAGTTACGGATAAAAGGCAAATTGAAGTGGAGAAACAACAAACGAAATTATAATAAAAATATGACTAATTGTGGATCATGTTTTTATACCGATGCGTAACATACCTTTAATTCTTTGTACATTGACTAGCAACTCTTCGGGTACTGCGCCGGTTGATGGGCTGGGATTTTCTTCCTTTGCAGCGTCGGCCGAAGCCGTTTGTTGATTGCTATCGGTACTAGTAGTGGCAGGTGGGGCGGCAGTAGACGATGCCGGCGAGGACGAAGCTGCTCCCTCGGAGGTCTCTCCTGTTTGACCCTTTTTCTCACCTATAGCTTCCGCTTTATTTTGTTCTGCTGGCTTATTGCCTTGTTGGACAGATTCCGTTTGCTTGCTCGGTATGGAACCACCGGCATCCAACTGCTCAGCTCTTTCCAACGCGTCAATTCCAGTAGGCAAAACAGACGGCCCAGGTTTTGGTGGGGTCTTTTTGTTCATTACTACGACGAACCGCTTGTCCGAAAGGTTGTAGTAGCTGAGTGAGTTCTCATCTTCCATCACTTTGCCGAGATAGATAAGCATTTGACGTTCGACCGGGTATTCAGAGCCGGTAACGGCACTGATCATTTCCTTGAGCATGACAACTGTACCATTCTCCACGTCTACTTCCAAATAGAATGTCTGCTGCTTTAGGGTTTTTACAGTGATTTTCATTCTGACTACTAGTATATGGCATGGACCGTTCTGTAAAGAAAGGAAACAGCTATGCTTATATAGTTCCGTGAATTCTGTCTTAGCATAGACAACATTGAACCACGCGGACCTGCGAAAGTCCAAAGAAACTTTGCGACAAAATATCAGACGCGTCAAGCGACTATTACCTGACAATTACAAATGTATCTTTGTTCCGAAACAACAGTGAATCGTTCGGCAATAACGAATCGATAACACTAAACTAAAACGCCAAATGAAAGAAACGCGGTACAAATGTTCACCTTTCAGGAAAATGATCGCTATACCACAAAAGATGTGCCTCTCAGTTGACCTGTGTAGCCCGCACTACGACTGTAAATGATTTTCAATATTTCATTTGACGTTCGCGTTGTTGGCTGTCAATACAAGTCCTACAGAAACCCACCGTGCTTTACGAGTTTCGGTTTAAACAGAACGTCAAATAGCGGTATCGCAGATAGAGACTCAGCCATTTTGACGACCATACAACTTGTACGCAATTCTGAAAATTAAGCCCCACAATTTTTATGAACCCTAAAGCCCGGTTCACACGCTCCAATGCATCGCTACGATGCATTATCTGTCAAAGTCATTTATCGTAGCTGTCTGTGGAGCGTCCACACGCTACGATTTTTCATAACTATATGCAACGGATCTACCGTTGTCAGTATTATGGAAACAGCCATGGAAGCAACACTGTGTTGCTTTGTCTTAGCATTGTGCTTTTCGGTTGAAAAGCGAAAAAAAGAATGTGCGAAGAGTTTACTGTGGTCGAGGAAATGGCTTTTAAAGCGAAGCCATTATTCTCACGTTACACTTTTGCGTGAATTGGAAGACAAACCAAACGATTGGAGGAACTATATGAAGATGAACGTGGAAACATACACAGATTTACTAAATATGGTGACCCGTACATTGCCAAACAAGATACGGTTATGCGGTAAGCGATTTCTCCCCATGAGAGGCTAACGGACACATTACGATTTTCAACTACGAGGAGGAGCTATAAGCGTCGTCTAGACGCAGACGTCTAGAAATATGCACAACGAAATAAAAACACGAAACGTGTTCATCACGACAAATTATCATATTTTCCTGTTTTGGACTAATTGTTTCAATGCAATGCATTCCGTCCAAAACGAACCAGTTGTGCACTTTATCCCTTATGTAAAATATGATTGAAACAAGAAACACATGCACATTTGAACCAATAATAGCAATTTATGATTTAGAATAACGAATGGAATTTATTACAAGCCTGTCAAAGATGAACACTGGATTAATTTTCAGAAATGAACAAGAAAATAAAATAATGATACTTGATATTATGAGTATTTCATTAGTACACTTTCTTTTTGCTTAGAAGTGAGCATTGATTTAAATTTTAATTCAATGTACTTCACAGCATTTTCCAACTCGTACGTCGAGCTCGAAAAATTGAAGATTGACAGATAAACGGCCTATCTGGGGCGCCAGACGAAGCGTTTTAACAGAAGCGCAAGCAGTTTGGCATTTATCTGAAATGACAAAAACGATTAGTTGCGCTTCGTGTAGCCAGGCAGATATGGTAGCAATAAAAGTTGTTCTCTGATCGGTCGAAAGCATTTTTATGTTGTAGAATAGACTGATGGTGATGAAAGCGATGATAGCCTAATCAGAAAGGAGTATTCAAACTTTCAGAGCGAAGTCAGTTTCGTTATACAGCGTTATGCATTACTGTGGGCCACACAGAGCGCAAATCGGAGTGTAAAAACGTCAAACCGTTTACGCTTCGAGTGGCACGTTTAAAATATAAAACGGAAATGTCAAACGTATTTAGATTCGTGTTTTTGGTTCGAGAAAATAGATCTCGAAGAGGTAAGTTGATTTCTGAATACTGTTTCCTGTTTTTTTTTTTAGATTTTGTTGCTGTACCAGCAAATAAGAACTTACATTATCCTCTGTTTGTAAGCAAAGCGTTTGCAAACGATGTTTACGTGTCCGATGAAACAGTATTCAGTATTCAGTGTCCGAAGTATAAACGTTTTGTCTAAGTTCTGCTACCTTGAATGAAGCATCCAAAATATAAACAAGCGGCCAAAATAAAACATCAACATGTCAAACCGCCATCAACCGCCACTTGTTTGAAAATTAGTCAGATATTGATGCATGTTTGCTAAGATTTTCTAGATCTGCGTCGATTATTCAAAAGTGACATAAGTGGCGTCTGCGCAGCGAATATCGTAACGATTATCGTAGCGTGTGGACCGGACTTAACAACGGGTAATAAATGTACTAGGAATAGCTTATTTAGTCTAAATATTGAAGCAATTTACTTGTATTCGAATGAGAAATATCAAAATAGGTCAACAACTCAAATTAAATCAAAAATCAGTTGCTTTTACAAACACTCTACAGGAATAAAACTTAACGAAAGATTCAAATAGCATATACGTTTTGACAGCAGCACAGCAGTTTGGCATTAATCTGAAATGCCAAAAACATTACGTTACGCTTCGTCTGTCCCCGCAGTAAAGCTTGACCAAAAGCTCATCGGAAGCTTGTCCGATTTGTCGCAATGCTTTGTAACTCGTTGTAACTCGAACTCGTGTCGTTGTTTGCCGGAAACTCGTTGTAACTCGTACGATATTTAGTATCATTTGTCACTGTTGAATGTATTTGCGAGAAAAACTATTTCGCACTCCTAGTTGTAGTTTTTTAGCGCAAGTTGGTGCGAAAATGCTGCAATACTGAGCATGTGGTGGACGAAATAGTAGAAAAAGCAAAAATATTTTTCACCAAAACAACCTGACAGAGTTTGACTCATGACAACATTTCACGCATTTCCAGCAGCGGGAGTGATAGGTCCTCTGGCACAGTACTAACGTTACACAGTTTGCATTTGTATTCCGCCGAACTAAATACAGCTCTATTGAAGGGCGATTTTTTTTTCTAACACGCCATAACCCAATTGACATTCGCTGTCTTTCGTCATCATCAACTCACAAAACTACAAGTTTCGCGAAAAGCGATGGTTTTGTGCGAATCAAATCTTTCGGTACTCATTTTGGTGCACTAGTTTGCGAGTTTGCCCAAAGCAAGCGGTAAGCAAGATAAACTCGAAAAAAAAATTTAAAAAAAATGGGCGGCCAAGCGCTGAGTTTGTCGCAGAAAATTCTCCCCAACGACACGGTTGACTCACTGCAGTTCGAGATAAAGAAGCAAGTGCACATTTTCTCCGAGATAAACAATCTTGCTTACGAGGACTTTCAGAAATGCCTCACCGACCTCAACCGACTGTAAGCAAGCTCCTTTTGCTAGACGTGCATCTCTAAGCAGCAGCGACTGAGCAATTTAATTTTGGTTTCCTTATCCCGCCACAGCTCGCGAAAATGCCTTGATCCAAGCGGCAAGCAGCTAGTATTCGCTGTAAAGAAGGGCACGGATAATTCTATTCTGTGGAAGCGAACAGTTCGCATCGCCTGTGTGAAGATTGAGCCGGAAACATGCAAGGTCGACTGTTTCAAGCTGCTTACATTGCAGCAGTTCTTGCGAGTATTCCGCACGTTCCAAACAAACCTCCACGCGATAGTGACTGTAGAGAGCCAGCGAATCCACAGCCCCGCGGCGAGCCCCTCTAAATCGAGTCGTACGAGCGCGAGCTTTAACAGCACCGTAAACGTCGATGGGGATGGTGATGACGGACAGACAAATGAACCGGATCCGTGTGGGGGGGAGGCAAGATCGACGACCCCGACTTCCTCATCCGCGTCGTCCTCCTCGGCTGCGTTTACTTTTCCGGAAGGTACCACTGCTTCGGTGCTGATGGCCCACGTTGATGCTATCACGGCGGCTGGTGCGATCCCAGGGATAGCTTCTGCCGGCAGCGATCAGAATGAGTGTTGCATCTGTTTGGAGCGCAAACCCGAGGTATCTCTCCCATGCGCGCACAGCTACTGTATGCCCTGCATCGAGCAATGGAATATCCATCAAAAAACGTGTCCTATCTGCGATGAAGCATTGGCGAGCACCGACGACACTTGGGTCCTATCCGAGATGCCAGAGGCCGACGAGGTCAGCGAAGAAATTTGCGCCACGCTAATGAAACTGTCGGCCGAGACCGTGGATAATGAAAGCGAGAAGAATTGGTGGCGCCGCATGCTGAATTTGTGATTTGTGCCTGACTTACACCAGGTGCCCTGAAATTACCGTAGATGACGGGTATTAAGACCCTACATCTATTAAGACCCTACATCTATTAAGACCCCCCTCATTTTTAGATCAAAAATTTAAGAAAAACCTAAATTACTTTATTTTCATTTTTTAACGACTTTTTTATAACTCATTCGTCATAGAAATTATGAAATTCTTCAGTCTCAAACATATCTTCTGTTTCCAAACATTGATTAACCAGTTTTCTAGCTAATTCTTCCATGTCATCATCATCTGTGTCTGAGGAATCACTTTGGGCAAAAAGAGCATCATCCTCAGAGCCAGCTAATGCATTACTAATACCTGCTTTTTAAATGATTTGATGATAACATCTTTCTTGATGGAATCCCATGAAGTTTTCACCCACTGGCAGACTTGTGAGATTGTTGGCCTCTTTATCAAGCCCCATGAAGATAAATTTGTATCAGATTCACTCATCCATTTGGTCCACTCCTCCTTCATATTTGCCTCAAAAGGGTTAATTGATACTGATATCAAGAGGGTGCAATTGACTTGTGCGACCACCTGGAATGACTGCTAACTGGGTTCTCAGTTCTTTAGCCTTTTGCTTTACCTTTTCCGTCAAATGCCCTCTAAACTAATCAAAAACCACAAGAGAATTCTTCTTCAACAGGCCTCCAGGTCGCCTAGACCATACCTTATTAAACCACAAGTCCATGCCTTGCTGGTCCATCCATCCTTTTCAATGAACATGAATCAATACTTCTGTGGGGATTTTGTCCTTAGGCAGGGTTTTACGTTTGAAGATTAAAAGGGGAGGCAACTTGGTGCCATCAGCCATGCATTAACGGGTTAATCCAGCCAGCCGAGACGCTGACTACACCTATTAAGACCCCCCTGGATTTTAGACTGACTTTTTTTTGCAAAAAAGGTGGGTCTTAATACCCGTAATCTACGGTACTTCATTTCTCGCGCTTTATTTGGTTTGATTTGATTTGTTTTGCACCCGGGAGAATGGTGAAAGTCAATGAAGAGCGCAATGGATACATCGACCAAAACGGAGTCATCGTTTTCATTAATGTTTTATCTTGTTTAGTTCCCTTGAAGTTCTACTTGTTGTCTTTAGCACAGATTATTTGTTTTTACAGTCTAGCTGAAATGCCCCAACATATGCTAATTGTGAACATTTACATAAAAGTAATTAGAATAACGCTCACGTCTGCTAACTAGTCCACAAAAAAATAAAAATCAAATGAAAGTAAGCTTAAGGATTATTTTCGATGCGTCTATGACGACGTAAGGTGAACAAAGAATCAAAACCGAAAATATTTTTTTTGTGATGTTTTCTCTTTTAAGTATAGAGTTTTACGACACCCTAGAGTGCCCCATTGTCAGATTCGAAAACACCGTTTCTCCAGTATTCGTTATACTTTCTATTCGTTCACATGTTCTGTATTCATTACAACTTGAACGATGCTCTACTCTTCTTTCATTGAACAAGTAAATACAGGGTTTCAACGAATATTTGAAAAAAGCGAAAAGATACGTACAGTGCAAATGGCCCTTTCATGAATTACAAGTGAAATCTCAAACTCATTTAAAGTGAAATGGAATAGTCCAAATTAAGGATAATTGGTATGAAATTGATAGAAAACTTTTCACTCGGCAATAACTAATCCCGTTACCTAGATTGTGCGTATGTTGCCGCGAGTAAAATTATCTGGCACGCACCAGCTCATCTCTTCTTAATCGAAGCCTTTTTCTTCACCATCTTACGCCGTTTCTCCTCTTCTTCCATTCGCATATCCTCGAGATCTTCCATAATACCGATTTTTTTACTGATGAACTCCTCTCGCATCTGCTGTGCGTATGTCGATTCCATGTTGTCGTCATCCGCTTCATAATCGTCGTTCTGGTAACGCGACTTATCGTAGCCGAAAATCTCTTTGATTGCTGACGAATAATCCTCCTCGCAGTCGCCGTCATCGATGAAGTCATCCATCTCGCTATCGTGTTCGGTGTCGCTGTCGATGACCCGACGTTTCTTGACCCCACTGGTCCCCCCTCCATGGCGCGAGGGGTGACCTCGGTCCATACTATTAGCACTGGGTCGCTTCACTGAGCGTTGAACATCTGATGGTGGAAATTGGCGCGTCTTGGCAAGCTCTGGTTGTAAAGGGCGCTTAGTCGACACTCCGGCTACAGGTTTGGTAGCTGACTGGCTATTTCGTATGCTACTGTTCGTTGTGCTCTTGGACGACAAGTGCCGCGGGGCATTAACTATTGCCGACGAAGCCGTCGTAGACGACGTAGCCGACGAGTTGCACGATTTACTCTTCACAATGCCTGGCACCTTTGAGGTTATCGTTGACGTGACAGTTTGTATTTTGTTGCATCGAACAAGTTGAACATCTGTGGAGGTCATTTTAGAAGTTGACGTCGCCATATTGAGTGATTTTCCAGCTGTTGCCGAAACTATTTTCGGAGAAGAAACCGCTGTTCTTGGAACACTTAAAGGTTTCACTTTGGGTCCAGCTGACGAGGCCTGTTGGTGCTGGGTGGGCTGAACACTAGATTCTTTCGATTGCGGTTCCGTTCGACGTTCGGACATCTTGGGTATCGGTTTATAATTTAGTGCGGCGCCAAACTTTCCTCCTGTCCCTGATGCATCATTTGAAGACCGAACACCGGAGTCACCTGTTTGCTGGTTAGATTTAACCCATGAACCACCACAATTGAATGCTGCATGTCCGGTGAAAGATGGTTTGACCACCCCGGTTGTCGGTGGGATACCGGGCAACTTGCCTGCCGCACGGAGTGCTTCCAATTTCATCAGCTTTTGCTCCTTTTCCTTATCCGAGAGCTTTGGATCATCCTTGATCCGGTCGCGCAATCGTCTCATCTCTTGAAAAGCCATGCGCTCCTCATGCTCCTGTTTTTCCTTCTTCGTCATCAGTCGCTCCGGTTCCTGGGTCTTTTTCTCGGCTACGACATCCACCTTGACGGGTTCGTACTGCTTCTGCTCGGCTAATTTTATCAACGTTTTAAAATCGGGCGGAGGAGGACCGCTTGGTTTACGCCCGCCACTGTTGCTCTTCTTGTCAGCCAATTTCGACCGTTTGATATCCACGTCTGTGCGACGCTGTTCTTCTACTGGATCGTCCGATCGTTCTGGTACACGGTTACATCGAGTCCCAGGATCGCGTTGATTACTAACACAGCGCCCGCCATCACTGACCGTGCGCGCTTTTCGGCTGCGCGGCATTTGCTCTTCCTCGACCTGACGTGTAATAGCATCTTTAACGCGAGCCTTCGTCTGCGCCAGATCTTCCTTGTTCATCGTTCGCTTTTCCGCTTCCTTGAACTTCTCCTTTTCCGGGTTGTTTTTGTACTTGTCCATCAGCTGCTTGTAAAATTGTGAGGCCACGTTCGAAGTATAGCCGTAGTCGTCCTCATCTGGCTGATCCAGTTCCCCATTGTCCTGACCAGCATCATCCATAACCGACTTATTGGCCGACTTGATCACCTTCAGCATCTTCTCGATCTTTTTCTTTGCTTTCCCGTCCCTCTGCTCCATCAGCTCTTGTGCCTTGCGCCGCTGCTCTAACACCTTGGCTCGTTCCTCTTCATCTTTTTTTGCCAGAAACTTCTTTATATTATCCGACAACTTCTTCTCTTTAGCCTCCTTTTTCGGTGGTGAGAACTTGGTCGTGTAGTAGCGACTCTGGAAATGGTGACAGAAGAAGGAAGACTAGTTATACCATGCTGCCAAGCTAGCAGAATCCGAAACACTTACCTCGCCATGTTGGCCTACGGTGGATGTATTTTGTTTGGCGAGTTTTATCACTTCTAAAAAGTTCATATTTCGTCGTTTATTCGGTCTATGTTGGAGCTGGATAGTTGTTCAGCCGAACCGCTACGTGATGTCGTACAGTTTGCTAGATTTTTTCCTCACGCCGTTACTTATTAGATTGTAAATCTAATAATCTAAATGCACAATCTAACATAACCTATAGCTATTGAAGTACACAGAGCACAGTAATGTAATTGGTTAAAAAGACGACGTGACTTGCGAATCCTACAAAAATATTACTATGACAACAGCAACTGGTTGTTGTTCCAGACAGCTTGAACAATGTATCATTTCGAACCATGCGTCGAGCAACTCGAAAAGACGAGAAGAGAAAGATGTAAACTAGCAATACATTCGTTTCTTCCCACAAATGGGCCGTTGCACTTTCTCAAAGAGTATCCAAATACTCAGTCTCAGCTCAAACTGAGTGTAAAATCTGTGTTCCACTGATGGAACACACTTTCACAACGCAACGATACCGTAATAGTGACCAAAGCTGAAGAGCTAGAGCTAAAGCCGTAGACTCACGCGTTACAACTACCGTTTATGTAGAACGACGATTGAGAACGACAAAGCATTAACCAAGACACTGTTTTCAAACTAATGAAATAGCAAAAACGACTATTCCTCTCCTTACATATTGAACTTCTTCCATCAGACCATTGAACATAGTACAAAATACTCTTCGGGCTCGCTAATCGTAATCGAAATGGTATTTGACAACTAGTTTGGTTATTTCTACAAGTCCATCTCGTACAACATCGGACACGTTCATTCAAGAACGCTGTGTTCAACGTTCGTCTAAAGTCCTGCATCGAAACTTCGTTCTACCGCTGAGTTTGAGAAATGGTACATAGATTATGTTTTCGCAAATGTTCTCATTCAATAACAGTGTAATAATTTTTTTCGAACGATCTAAAAGAAAAAAAACATATGCAGCAAATCTTCGGATTTCTAATATTCACAATTTGTGATTTACTTTTGTGATTTACATTTGTGATTTACATAGATGAGCCGAATATTGATGAATGCATTATTGATCGTTTGAAGTCGAAAGAAAAGTTGAAAAAAAAATTCTCGAATAATCTCGGTATCAATTCCATTTTTCGTTGAAAACGGTGGAATAGTATAGTATAGGTATAATATAATTTTGATTTTAGTCATTCTGTTTGAACAAGATAGCTCTAATTAATTCGATTACTATTTCGAAAAGCGATAAATGAGAACAGCTACACGTTGCAGTTCGACAGCAAATGCGTTTCTCCTCAGCGTTTCTTGATTAGAAAGTTACGCATAAGCTGCTGTCTGTTTGACGTTCGCTTGACGTTTGTAAACTTGCATTCTTCTGAGGCAGCATAAAAGTTCTGAACATAAATATTAGTTATTAAAAACAGTGAACAATGAGATCAGTGACACTTGTTTTATGTTAGACAAAACATGAGCAATTTATACCACCGAGGCCGAAACCGTTTCGAGGAAAGATCATACAGTTCAGGCAGTTTGCCCATCACTGAGAGATCTGTTACAAATAACAAGTCACAAAGTTTTCCCGATTTGGCAGATTCAGCATCACTAACAGCAGAGAAGATAGGCCAGAGCAACAAACCTAGCATTCCGTACTTTAACTATTATGACTTTAACAGTTTACCGTCATCGTCTACCTCAACTGCAGCGCCAATGCTGTCCTCTGTTGTTCCGACAGAGTATGGCGAATATCGAGTAACACCAACACTTAAAACGAAGACGGCGATAGGTTTCTTGGACGATTTCACCCCACAAAAGGGACAAAAACTTTTAAAAAACTCTAATATGTTTGATGGGGCGTGCAGTCTTTGGCCTGACTCATCGCTGGAACGCTTGCCTTCCGAGCATGGACGCATGCAGATGCTAAAGTCTGTTTACTTTTCCCGAAATAATTATGACTTGGATAAAGAAAACGCTCACTTCAAATTTGCCGAGGCTCTGATATCAACATTCGAATTATTGAAATGGAAAAAATGTGTGAACTGCACGTCTAAGGACTCTCTGTATTCTACGAACTGGGATTCGAATCTTGAAAGCAGTTCAACAGTGTACAAAAATTCAAATGAAGACATTGTTTCTGAAGAAAATTTTGATGCTGTCGAAGCAAGAGAAAATGAATGTGATATAAAGACCTACTCTGCCGAAGAAATTGCAATGGGCCTTCTGAATAAATTTCAAGATAAACAATTGCCATTTGCATGCGATTTCATGTGGATGGTTTGCGAAAAAGATGTACCTCAAAACAATCTTCCGATGCCAAGCGGGAATATAATCGATCCGGATGAAATGCACATACTAGACGTAGGAACCTTATTCAGAGGAACCCATGAATGGGCACCTCCTCGGCCACAAGTCATATTTACTTATAAGCCTCCTTCATTAGAGTGAGTTGTTCTTGAATAATTGAGAGGCAATGAAGTTCATTATTATTATTATTTTATTTTCAGTCGCCGTGCACAAATGAAAATGCAAGGAAACCGTTGCGAAGGATGCGGTATTAAAGTAAATCAAGCGTATATTAACCGGTACAGGTATTGTCATTACACTGGAAAGTACAACTGCTCCAGTTGCCACAAGAATCAGATGGCAATAATTCCAGCTCGAGTAATTCAAAGGTAACCAGCTGATGCAAAAATATAGAAGAAAAATATTGTATCCGTTAACTACATGATTCGTATCTTTTTTTTCATGCAGATGGGATTTCACGATTCTTCCAGTAAGTGTATTTGCTTATCGGATTCTTTGCGATATTTGGAACACTCCACTGTATCGTGTAAATCATCTGTGCCCAGAGTTGTACAACAATGTCAAACATCTTAGAAGTGCTCGCCAAATACGAGTAAATTTAAAATATGTTAAAGATTTCATAATGATTTGTCGTCATGCAGCAAGGTGTGTATTGTATAAGCAGAAAATCATACCATATTAGCTAATATAAACCTTTTTACATTATTTAAGCATCCATTGTGTTTTCCAAGAAGTGCCTGACTATTTTACATCCGATGTTGACATGTATGGCATGGCAGATTTTTTGGCTGTAAAAAATGGTGAGCTATCTCGAGTATTGGTATCACTTGTGTCTCGATGTGAAAAACACATTTTGAATTGTGAGGTATGTACTGTTTTCCTTTGTATTTTTCTTAATCCTCTGGGCGAAACTTCTATAAAACGCTGTAAACGCGAATTCATGATTTTTCTGTGCAGTAGGTATAACTCATAAATACTTACTGTAACTTATGGCAATTCAATAAAAACGCTTCAATAATTTCATACTGTAGCGAAACACTTTTAACCTTTGTTTTTGAGACAGCAGTTAAAATGTCCAAATCATATACAACAATATCTACTGTAATGAAACTGAAAGAGATACAAACAGTAAACTACTTTTAACCAAGGGATGAGATACAGCTATATGAATGATATTAGTTTTAAAATGTTTATTTAGGAAAACATTTGTTTATTCTATTTGAACTTTTTTTCATTTTAGCTCTGCATGGCACGCGGGTTTGTTTGTGAAAAGTGTATTGATAAAAATGCAGACGATGTTGGATTGAGTAGTAAGAACATACTACTACCTTGGCAATCGAACGTTTATCGTTGTGATAAGTGCGGTACATGTTATCACAACACATGTTGGAAGAAAGAAAAGAATTGTAAAAAATGCCATAGAATCTCAATGAGGGCAAGCCTTACTGAAATTAAAATACACTCGTAAATTATGTTTAAAAAGCATAAAATAAGATGTAAATTCAAGTGCAAGTAAATGAATAGCATCCGATGAATCATATGAATTGTGTGCGTTATGTTTACCATACTCCTGCTGGTTTTTCCCGTATAACCTATGATAGGAAAGGATCAATTACTTTATCTCCTTCGACAAACTTATATACACATACTTTTAATGACACATAAAATCAATACAGATAGGTATGGAATAAAATTGTACAAGATCTAATATTATTCGTAAAATATATTGACATGTTCAGAAGCTGATGGGTGCTCTTAACCTGTGATGAACTATGGACCTTGAACGCTTAAAAAGATTCATACCATTTAATACAGCAATGACATGATGACCTTCGACATTAAATTTTTCTGAACAGCATTCATAGCAACAGGTGAGCACGAACCTGGTACCTAACTCAAACTTCAAACGATTGCTAGCAGTCGACAGTAGTGGAGTCAATTTACGTCCGCTTAGCGACATCTTTGAAACGCTGAAATGGTTTCGAATTTGAAAATGGTGAGACTTGCATATAATATATTAACAATAAGTAACAACTAAATAGTACTGTAATTGCACCTTAAGTGCCTAGTTAAAACATCCGAATTCAAAAACAAGAACATTAGTTTTATGTGTATGTATGCTTAGTGCCACATGTTAAATCATATGTATTGCTTGAGCTTTATAAAAGGAAAAAACTATTTTCTACCCATTGCCTATTGCTCAATCGAAAACGAAACGTACAACTAAAGATCAAAATGTTATGTACTCCTTAGTTTGTTCGCGATCAGAGTACTATAGCATATTATGTATTGCAAGTGTTCCAAATTAGAAAAAAGTGATTTAAACGTACAAACCAAAAACTACGTGTGTTGGTAATCACTTTTCATTGCAGGTGACTATGATATAGTGTGGTAAATATCGTGTGTTGTTGTTCATCTCACATACCATGGTGCAAGAATGTGTATATGTACATAGGCATGGCACGCAAGGCCAACCGGATTTAATCTACTATGCTTCTTTGGAGTCTTGGCGATTTAAATAAATTCAAAAGAGTTACGGCGGTTACATTCTTAATACGGCTCGGCACGTTCTAATGATAATAAATTATAAATAAATACACCGGTTATGTTACTACCATTATTATTGTAGGATTTGACTGGCATAGCATACATGGGAATCGTGACCTTAATAATGCTAAGAACGGTTTTCTTTGGGTTACCT
The DNA here is from genome assembly GCF_943735745.2 of Anopheles bellator. NCBI lineage: Eukaryota > Metazoa > Arthropoda > Insecta > Diptera > Culicidae > Anopheles > Anopheles bellator. Next base: position 5,426,935 of record NC_071287.1, on the reverse strand, counting down.
GTTTCACAATGTGCTGCGGTTCCAACTTCTGTAGGTAAGTTTGCCAAAGATGTGTTCATCAAATATGGCTTTTATAAATACTTTAATTTGTCATATGGTAAACTATTAAATACTCAGTTACATATCATAGACATCAGAAACTTAGTTTATTCATAAACAGAACATGTAATTAATATGCAATTATAGTTTGAATCACATTTTGACACACTGCTTTACTGTATACACTTTTCTAGGAGATAGTCCAGTATATTTTGGAGGTATTGTTCATGCTAATGGACGTTTTGGAAAACAAATTCACCATTATACAAACTTGGAATCTCAGCATGACAAGGGTAAATAGACATTTTCATGCATTCAAATACAATTTTTTACCAGCAAGTGCTTGGATAGACGAGATTTGTGCGCTATTTTTCGCGATTTGTTTCAATTTCTGCTTGATGCTTCTTTACAGAAAACTCCACTAGACAAAACGATACGGTACCAACTATACCCACAATAACCAAAATAAGAAGTTGAACATGCAGCCCAAAATGCAATGAATATATAAAACTAGCAGCAGCAGCAACCGACTGCAAAGAAAGAAGATGTTATTTTATCGATTTTGTTTAGAATACACATTAGATTTTCATTCATTCATTCAACTGACCTGTGTAAATTTAAAAATCGAGAAAGCTTCCGCAGGTTGCTTATTAAATACACCGCCCAGCATTGAATAGCATTGTGTATTAAAGCAGGCATCGCCACATCCTAGCAGAAATGAACATAACATTGCAACAATGCTATTCGGTGGTTTAATGTAGGATACTTCGTCGGTGTTGCCAAATGGAGCGACGTTAGGAAGATTGATATATATCAGGAAGTAAGATACCAAATGTATCACTACGCCGACTATAACCACAGGATCTCGGCCGTACCGGGACGTTATCTTTGAACCAAGCAAGCCAAACGCAACACCGCCAAGGACTTCGCCAATTCCAATAAATACACCATTTAAGCCAACAAGCTGTTTTGCCGATGTTCCAATAGCATTTGTGAAACCAATGCTTGATCCATAGACGCCACTGAAGAATGACAAGGAAAGACCTGAATATGTTTGTGAATAAAATAAAGTGTAACATGTGAGAAGCGAACTGTACGTTAATTATCGAAATTCATATTTTTCGAAAATTTAAAAATTTACCTGTGTAGACGAAGGTGATGCAGAGCAGCATCATTCTCTTCGTCTTGAATAGTCTTATCGCATTTATAAAAGCTTCTTTTGGCCGAACGACTTGTGTGAGCTCAATTGGAGCGTTATGATCAGTTGCAGGATGCCGGAGGCACGCAAGCATAATCGTTCCTAAGATGCCTACAACAATCAACACCGAAAAAACGATAGTACGTGTTTCCTCGTCAATGTGCGTTTTTCCCTGGAATGTAAAAAACACCAGCAAATTTCCGAAAAACATGCTGGTTTTCTTTTATCGTAAGTACACGAGCATTACATTAAGCATAACACACCTCATTTGAAGCAGCGCCCAAAAAACTCCCGAATTCCTAGATATTGTTTCGTTATTGCTGCATTGTGATAGGTACATGCCTTGACCGGTCCATATGAGAGCTGCTCCGGCGCCAAGAACAACGCTTGACGCGTAAAGAAGCGCGACATGAGGAAAGAAGAAACACGCTATGAAGAGACTGAAAAATAATACATATTATTAACTGTATTTAAATGAAAATGTACATGAATTTGTAATAATCGGTTTGATTGATTCATTTTATCTTAATTTTTATAGCCCATAAACTGCCTAAAATGGCATGAATAATGTATGTATGCAGATCACGAATGTGATGTCCGTTCTAGTTTTATAATCTCCAATGCATAAACACATACGTTGAAGTAAGTACGATGTTACAACTATTAATATAATCTAATATATTGACTCTTACCAGTAAGTGATAGCGCCGATGACCATAGCTAATCGTGGTCCGATTGCTGAGAGTGTTGACGGAGTGACCCAGTTTGATAAAGAAAGTGCAGCATAGATAATGGCTAGGCTTGTGTATCCATCGCCGGAAAATGTAGGTACATCTTGCTTAATACTATCTATTATCGTTTGCTAAAACAGTGTTTAAAATAGAAAAAGGATTAATGATAGAAGAAACAAAATTATTCCACACAAACGAAGATTGCAATCGGAATGTACTTCTACATCACAAATTGCTTAGACATAACGATAATTAGGCCTTTGATTGATAAAGCGTGTTTTTCTGTTTATTTAAGCTTTTATGACCATATGATAGAAAACGGGAACAAGTTGAAGTAGATACTGTAACTGAAATAGTGATCAACTGTGGACTGTGGTTTTTCGGTTTTAACTTCTTCACTATGATTGAAATTACAGTATGGCCTATAACAGCTGTTTGAATTGTCAATATATCAAACTCATCTTTCGTATTCTCATGCATATAAATGAGCCTTCCTGCCATGACCCATTTAACATGCAAAAAAACCCAGTATTTATTTATCCTTGAACGAGAGCGCCGATGAAGTTGTATTCGCGTAGGATCTTGTCTTACAAGCCCCAATGTGCCAACTCGTTTCGACTAAACCGATTAAATAACAAAATTATATTCATTGCGATGCAAAGCAATATGTATCGAACGCCCGAATTTTCCAACGTTATTATCAATCGCGCCCTTAGATGCTTTGCTGCAGGGTATAGTTATATATGCTCAATTATTTGCAACTAAGAAATTAGAGGGTTTTATTAAAATAAAAGCACTGAATTTCCAAAATCCATTTCCAAGATGAATTCCAAGGTAAAACGTTTTGTTTTTAATTTTATTAGGAACATTCGAGCAACATTCGACAACCAATACCCAACAGATATAGGAAGCCGTGCTCGCTTGTGTTGCCTTAACCAATTACACGTAAATTAATGACTAATTTTTGCCGGCTTTTTTAGAAAACATAGTTAATGATTGTCGGATAAAGACGCAACATGTTGATCAGTGATCATTCTGTGCATCACTTGTTACTCCACAACCAAAGTGCAACTAAATAACGATCAAATTCCATATTTACAACCGGCAAATAATCAATTTCAAGTACTTTAAAATAAAGTTGATCAGATGAAACTCTCTTTTATGAACATTTTCTTTTAAAAGCGTAAAAACATGCCCATTTTACATTGCAGTAGGTATTAATCTGTTGGTAAATTTTACGCAAATACATTATATTTGAAACATGAGGAAAATAAAAATCGGCGAAACAACGAAAAATAAATTGAATGGAAATGGAAATTAAAACCCCAGGGTACACGAATGGAAGTTTGCTTGGATGTGGGACTTTTGCTTGTTGTCCGTTGTCTGTTGGTATCTTAACAAAGTATTTTATAGGTGCTTTGTTCACCAATTTCTTTGGCCAAGCAAATTGTTTTCCTGTATAAGTGCGACTTACCTCAATGTTTCCGAGAGTTTGAAAAGAAGTAAAGATAAGCATAAACCCGCATCCCAATATAAACACATTAACAACATTCTGGAGCACCATCGCAGCTGCGGGCAAAACACTTTCAAACAGTAACACTCTAAAATGATAACGACTTGGCACAAAGCGTCCGCGGTCGTCAGCAGTGAAACTACGAATGAAAGTGAGGCAAATAGGCGGATTAGTCAACAGAGCCCCTTTCTCTTTTACCAATACCAATGTGCATCGCTGCCACACACGCTGAACACACATTGTTTGTGGGGTATACGTTTATGCATTAAGAATCTTGAAATCAGGTTTGTCCGCTGCCCGCTAAGCAGTTAGCGGCCGGCAATGAAATCATTACAAGTTTAATCGAAGGTTCGTCTGCATTTTTCGTCTTTCGGATAATATTTTTTAAGCACAACGTTTGAACAATTCTTCTTGAATGCATATCAATTAAATTAGCAATCAGCTGAAGCAATCTGTTTTAGAAACTGCTGCTATGAAATCTTTATGAGAAGCTGCATTGACAATGAAACACTGCTCCAAGATTTTCCTGTCCAATGATTTCGGCAAGCGGAATCGTACGACGGTAAACAGCTAACTTCTTTATGCTCATGAAATCAACGATCCCAATCGACTTCGACTTCATTTCTTCATTTGTCATACTTATTTTTCAAAACATTCAAAGGCTGCTTATTAAAAGGCCGCTTCCTATTTTTATTGGTATCTTCAGATTGTAAAATTACATTACTCCGGAAGGCTCACGCTTTCCTCAGCAATTGCATCACGTTCATCCAGTATCGTGCAAATGTACTGGGCCATATCACTTGTTTCAGATTTTGCATCATCGTCGTAGCGCTTCATAAATTCCATTGCAAGAAGCTGTTCATAATTGGCACGTTGTTGATAATGTTTCTTCAAACAGTTATCGATAAAGGCATGAAAATCTGAAGTAAACTCTTCGCTTCCCGCAGCAGCAACTTTCGGCAATCTGGGGGGTTCATCTGTAACGACTTGTTTAAGCTGCTCGAACGGCGTTCGCCAAGCGGAATACGGAAAACGTCCAGTGGCGATCTCCACCATTGTTATACCTAACGACCAAACATCGGATTTAATATCATATCCTGCGGTTCGGCTACAGCTTGCTGGGTCGATTCTCTCCGGAGCCATATAAGGTTTGCACCCCGCGTCAATTGTTTTCGCTACCGAGTCAACGAGGTACCCTGTGTGTTGAAAATTATGTAAATATGTTAACCATACACTCAGCTATAGCAAAACAAATGATGAGCACTTACCAGATATTCCAAAGTCACACATTTTTACTTGACCGTAGCGATTCATGAGTACATTTGATGGCTTCACATCGCGATGGATTACACGAAGTTCAGTGTGTAAATAGTGCAACGCGCGGACTATTGCGAGCGCAATACGTCCCAGAATGCGTTCCGGGATAGTCCGTCCTGGTCGTTTATACACTATAGGATAAAACTTATCCACACTAGTATCCATAACTTCCATGCAAATCCAAACGTCGCCTTCACGGAACAATGCTCCATAGAACTGTACAGTGTGTCGGCAGTCACTGGCCCTCATAGATACGTCCAAATCCATCAGTAATCTTTTCTGTTCCTGAGACTGAACGCTGCCGGCTCCACCAGCTACCCCTAGGCCACTCGTTACTGTGATACGTTTAACAGCCATTACCGTGCCGGATGGTTGATGCAACATTTTCTCGACAATGCCATATGCTCCTCGACCTAGATCAGCTAGCTTTCGAAGGTGATCCGCTTCCACTACGAATGATCGCTCGCCTACGGTCAGTGTTCCTCTTTTATCCAAATTTCTCGGGGTGGAGCCTTCTGAACTATCTGGCGCATTATTACTTGTGCCTGCTCCATCAAGCTTCACTTTTAAACCCGGTTTTACCCTCCGGGAGGACATATTGTCGGAAGAAACCGTAAACCCAACCGAAGCACAGGAGCTCTATTGATAAAAATGCAGCAATATTAAGCTGTCAATTACACACACCGAAACTAGACGTAGCGACTCCTCAAGAGAGATCTGCGAAAAGTTTTTCTTAGTGGCAAGAGTTTTCTTTTTACTCTTACTACTATGCTGTAACTGTAGCGTAACTTTCATTGTATATTCGAACCTCGCTCTAGTACAAGAAAACATAACTGACGGGTGCCACGGGCCACGAAACGGGTGCCACACGGAGCGCAAACATACGATCTGACATTTCAGATAAATGCAAAATTGTTTGCCCTTATGGCGGTCCAGACGCTACGATATCTGACCGATGTCTGAATAACTGACGTTTCTCGGAGCCCATTTTGGACCGCCCATTATGTCAAAACGTTTATACTTATGTCATCGGACACGTAAACATCGTTTGCAAACGCTTTGCTTACAAACAGAGGATAATGTAAGTTCTTATTTGCTGGTACAGCAACAAAATCTAAAAAAAAAAACAGGAAACAGTATTCAGAAATCAACTTACCTCTTCGAGATCTATTTTCTCGAACCAAAAACACGAATCTAAATACGTTTGACATTTCCGTTTTATATTTTAAACGTGCCACTCGAAGCGTAAACGGTTTGACGTTTTTACACTCCGATTTGCGCTCTGTGTGGCCCACAGTAATGCATAACGCTGTATAACGAAACTGACTTCGCTCTGAAAGTTTGAATACTCCTTTCTGATTAGGCTATCATCGCTTTCATCACCATCAGTCTATTCTACAACATAAAAATGCTTTCGACCGATCAGAGAACAACTTTTACTGCTACCATATCTGCCTGGCTACACGAAGCGCAACTAATCGTTTTTGTCATTTCAGATAAATGCCAAACTGCTTGCGCTTCTGTTAAAACGCTTCGTCTGGCGCCCCAGATAGACCGTTTATCTGTCAATCTTCAATTTTTCGAGCTCGACGTACGAGTTGGAAAATGCTGTGAAATACATTGAATTAAAATTTAAATCAATGCTCACTTCTAAGCAAAAAGATAGTGTGCTAATGAAATACTCATAATATCAAGTATCATTATTTTATTTTCTTGTTCATTTCTGAAAATTAATCCAGTGTTCATCTATGACAGGCTTGTAACAAATTCCATTCGTTATTCTAAATCATAAATTGCTATTATTGGTTCAAATGTGCATGTGTTTCTTGTTTGAATCATATTTTACATAAGGGATAAAGTGCACAACTGGTTCGTTTTGGACGGAATGCATTGCATTGAAACAATTAGTCCAAAACAGGAAAATATGATAATTTGTCGTGATGAACACGTTTCGTGTTTTTATTTCGTTGTGCATATTTCTACGTTTCAATGTTGTATAAAAAATTGCATTTCTTTGAGTTTCATTTGAAAATAGCTCAACCAAACATTGTGCAATTCAAATTGTAAAAAAACAATCGAAAACAAAACTGAGAATAGATACACGTACTGCGATCCGATAGGCAAAGATGTGAAATATCGAAAACTGGCTATAAAGAGATGTTGTTACAGCGAAGGGAAAGTCATAATTTGTGTTTGTTGTACGGAAGATTGAAAGTATGTCATATTTCTCGAAATGGGCGTGTGCAAAGTTTATCATAGGAGTACAAACATTTTTAAAACAATTTGTCCACGTGTAAACTATGCATTTATGCTTCTCGCCCCTGGGACGGTTTAGCAATACTATATGTCGCCTCTTGTGCCCTTAGAATATGTTCTTGGATAACACAAAGTAGCGCTTTATTTTCCAGCAAGTTGAATATCAGGCTTAATACTCTTGCGATGCGCCATACAGCTCTTCTGTCTGTCACTGTAGAAACTTGCACGTTGATATTTTACAGGCATCAATTAAATAATCACATAAGCTAGCCTATTATGGTCAGTGCTTTTTCTGTTAAGTTTAAACTATCAATACGTTGCGAAAGCTTTTCAATGTAATTTACATTGACGGTTCGCAATGGATGTACTTTATCCAGCATAACTTTCCTGGAATAGTATGTTTACACAATAACATGACAAATTAGTACACTTATAAACCACTACATATTTGTATTCCAAGTAATGATCCACTAATGCTTATTCGAAAGTTCTTGGTTCTGCTCAAATCATCGTTGTCCAGGAAAAGTACATACGTAGCCTGGTTGTGCTTTTATGCAACTTTCCTTGACAAGCTTTGACAAGCACATCGTGGTCTCGCTCGCACCAAATGGATTTTATGTAGTCCAGACATAGCCAAAAATGCCTTAGCCTAGGTTAAACAGGAGTGGGAGTGAATGAAAAATACCTTTGTGTTTCCCCCGTCCAAGTATTTTAGTTTGGGTATGGCACTTCAGTGCTACTGTTGTGTTAAGTGAAAGCTCGTACATGCTAGCAGTTTTTTTAGCTCAGTGATTTGTATTGTCACACGTTTTTTGTTTTTATTTTGAGTGAACGGCCAGGCTTTGCTTTACACAAAAATAAAGTAGTTGTTTCCCGCAATCTACACAAGATTTTAAATTATATATGGTATATCTAATGGACATTTTTTTATGTTGAAATACTTTAGGAGCGAACATTTAGCTTTAGATGCAATGCCTGGATTATTTAGAAGTACTATTAATATTTAGCAAGTTTGTGCATGCTTTCATCGCGTTCAAAGAAACTTGGCAGTTTGAAAACAAAACAGTCACCTTAAGTGAAGTGAAATGCGAACCAAAGTGTATTTAGTAAGGGTCTTGGAAAAACACAAACAGTTATGTTGACCTACAATATAGCGAACTACATCCAGAATCCGGTTTCCCAGTTTACGGCAGGTTTACTTAAAATATGCTAAAAAGACATTTTATTGAAAAGTGCATCATCATCCATGAAGTGTAGCAAATATAGCAAGAGTGGCCAAAGCTCTCAAAACAAGTTGGTTAATCACACTGCCAAACTGAGCAAATGTAAAATCTTAATAGACGCTTGAGTGGGACTAATGACGATATTATCAGTGTATAACTAATCAGCTTCTTCAGAATCTTGTTTAAACCTATTGTTTAACTGTACTTCACATTATAATGGTAATTATGAACAACAACAACAACAACAACAACAACAACAACAAAGTACCAGTTAACCGTACCTGCTAAATGAGCTTATTTCTCGTTTCATGCGCTTCAGTAAACTGATTGTTATATTTTTCAAATTATTGGAGTCCGCTACAATCAAACGAAATCAACAGTTATATGCTCCAACTATGTTGCTACAAATCCTCCTTCACATGGCATTGCTATTCACTCTGGTGATATCTAGTCACTTGGAGAGCCAACCCGAAACGTTTCGAAAAGATGCACATAAACCTGTGACGACCGTATCACAAATTTTGCCGCCAAAATATAGAACATTATCACAGCGCATGACCAATCTGGATGTCGTGGAGTTGACAAGGGAACGCGAGCAGGTACTAGCAGCTCAGCAATCAATTGCCGAATGGCGCAAAAGTTTGAAGCACCCAAACAAGAACGATCACCATTCCCGGCGGAAAAAACGGGCCGATCGCAAGATTGCTGAAACGGAAGAATCTCATTACACCGATAAAAATAATGCTACAACAAATGGAGAGGATCCAGACTATCTGGAATCGTCGGTGGTATGCTACGGGGTATTGGGATGCTTTCACGAAACGGACCACCTACCAGAAATGCTACCCTCTTCTCCAGCAGAAGTAAATACGCGATTTTTAGTGTACACCACTACGCACCGGTATGGGAATATCTATCATATTTAGCTAGGGCAGGGTTTTTCATTTCCATTTTCCATTTTCGATTTATTGCAGGAGTGAAAAGCCATTGATCGAGTTTTCATACGAAGAATTGGTTGACGCAGGTTTTGGAACAGGCCAATGGAATAACGCAACCAACGAAACTAGGACTATGCCCGCAGATAATAATAAGTCGTCTGCTTTGCTGAAAACATTTGGAGATTTGACCAACCGATCCGTACGTGTTATCGTACATGGCTTTGGATCTAACTGTGGCCTTGTGTGGATCTATGAGATGCGTACTGCTCTAATGGCTGTGGTTAGTAAAAATATTTTTGATTTATTTCCTTCTCTTAGTTATAGGTTGTCATGTGTTTTATGTTACCTATTAATCATATAAATTAGATTATTTAAGTTTTTCATTTTATGGAGTAGCATTTATCGAAACGCAAGCTAAAGTAGATGCAACTACTTCAATCTTCGCAGGAAAATTGTACAGTGATATGCGTTGACTGGGAAAATGGTGCAAAGCTACCGAACTACGTCCGCGCTGCTGCCAATACGCGGCTTGTCGGCAGACAATTGGCACTGTTGTTGCGCCTTCTTCGTACGCACAATCGCCTCCAACCTGCACGGGTGCATTTGATCGGCTTCAGTCTGGGATCACACGTAGCAGGTTTTGCCGGGTTCGAGTTTTCCAACCTTGCCGAAACGACAAGCGCCGTCGATAGCATCTGGCGCATAACTGGATTGGACCCGGCTGGGCCTCTATTTGAAGCACAACCGCCCGAGGTGCGCCTCGATGCCGGAGATGCTCAGTTTGTGGACGTCATTCATTCGAACGGTGAAAATCTCATTCTGGGTGGCCTTGGGTCATGGCAGCCTATGGGCACCGTCGATTATTATCCTAATGGAGGCCGCGTTCAACATGGATGCACTAATTTGTTTGTCGGCGCCGTCACCGATATTATCTGGGGTACGCTATTAAATATTCGGCTAAATGAGATTTAATGAATTTATTAATAAAAACATTTTATCATTTGTTGCAGCGCCACCTACCACCGTTGAAGGCCGTTCGTTGTGCAACCACCGTCGAGCATATAAATTTTTTATCGATTCCGTCGCTCCAAGATGTCATTTCCCCGCATTTCCCTGTGAAAGTTATGACCAGTTCGCCGCAGGTGAATGCTTCGATTGTGGCAGCGGCAGCAAAAATGTTAATTCTGCCTGCGGTCATATGGGCTATTATGCAACAAACCGCGATGTTGGTGGCCATGGTCAGCTATACCTGCGCACAAGGGACGAGGAGCCGTACTGTGCTAATCAATTTCGACTGCGGCTGCGTAACGCTCCCGATGAGCTACCTCTGCGTACGGTGGGTCGTTTTGAACTCACGCTGGAAGGAGGTGACAGTGGAAATGGTGTCGACGATGGCAGTGCAGTTCCAGTATTAACATTCAACGAAACATTCCATTTGGATGAAACTCGTGAAGATAGAGAATTCCATGCTGGTCAATGGTTGACGACTATCTTGGTTCCCCATCCGGCACTAGGACGTCGGCCGCGTGCTTTGACTATAACGTATCGTCCGTACCGCGGAGGATGGTGGCAGAGGTCTAGTGTGGGAAAACAACTATGGCGGATAGGACCCATTCTATTAACGGCGGACAATCAGAAGGTCTACGGATCATGTGGAATTTTGACGCTTCAGGCGGATGTTCCAGTACGGGTCGAGCTGGCCCCCATACTGCGTGATACTCTGCATAGCGATGCAGAGGAATGTTTTGAGGAAGTTAAAGGAGGCCCAAATACTTTAGATGATGTCGTCAAACCTGATAATGAATATCTTTCCTGGACCCCGGTAGCAATTAGTATACCTCGCCATACACACACTAACGAGAAACGTTCGTTTTCTGATACCGTGGACACAGATATCATTCCTTTGGATAAACCATTTGTGGACACTGAAAAAAATTCCATGACATTGCCAACGGCGCAAACCGTGCAGCTTTTTCCGTCACGTTTAGTGTCTTTTTTTGAACGTGCTGAAAGATATGCGCGGCGCACGTGGGACGCCCTATTCAATGAGAATGTAACGTTATCGACTGAAACGGAAGTCGGATCGGTGTCTACCGAATATACCAACATGGAGTCAGACACCGAGAAAAACGCGAGCGTCGACGAAATTGACGACATAAGAATAGCGTTACCCACATTTAAACCGATTACGATGCCCGTCGAAAGCTCGGTCGGCAGCGGGAGAAAACATTATACCAGGTTTATTCCGCTAGTGTACGAATCAACTAAAATTCCGGGATCGAACAACAAAACAGAACATGCTGACAGACCATGATGTGATAGCATTTTTTATGCTTTAAGTCGTTATTCGCTCACTGCCCTGCAATTGTGAATTTTTACATTTATACAACCAAAACAAAGATTCACTCAGAAGACACGATGCGTTTGAACTATATACTACTTATGTTTTTGAAGAAAAATATGTTTGAAATAAATGATACGTTCTATCAATATTGAAATGACGTACAAGTATTATCCTTCCGTACGAATACAAATCAATACAATTAAAAAGTCACCCACGGGTATCAATGCACATTTCTCCGGATTATTTCTAATCATGCGGTCCATCACGATTTCTATAAATGTAAACTGATAAATTGGTCTGATAATGCAAGTTTTTACTTCACTGTTAAATTCTTCTGCGTTTCACTTTTTCTGCTTAATTGTAGACCAAATCTAGTACAGACTGTCTGCGTTAGACGAACGTGGCTTTTTAAGTTTTTCCATATTTTTAATGACGATATCATGCAGTGAACAGTAACGGTTTCGTACTTCACTCAATACCAGCCAAAGACTGAGAAATTCTTTTTCATCCAGTTCAGCCACCGCTCGCCTGTAATCTTCAATGTGCGGATATTTAGCAACTTTCGAAACGACTTTGGCGCGAGATACAAAGTATCGCGAAATTTGATCAAAGAAAGCAGCTGCTTCGGTCTCTACTGATTGGATCTCTGCCAATGTATCTTCTTGAATTGATACCCCAAAATTATTACCATCTTCGATTTTGGGAATCATAAACGAAATCCACATTTTCAGCAAATTCGAATCCTCCACCAGAGCTCGAATAACTGGTTTAACGATGAGAATAAGTTCACTGATGGGTTGGTTACAATCGACGCGACCAGATGGTAAAGCATGAACTTTAGTGCCGTCACTTCCTCCTGAGAGCGGCCAAGATTCCAAACGCTGGCGCTTGACTTTTTTTTCAACGTCATCAGTTCCAACACCATCTTCTACTACGATTGGCTCCGGAACTGGAATATTCAACTCCTGAAAAAGGGACGATCGAAACTCATTACATGATGTATGATACGATGATGAATATAAAATATGACATGTATATCAATGAAAATGTTTTAAAAACATGATTAGCATCAATTGTATTTCAATAACTTCTATAGGAATCGATAGGAATCTCGGAACCGGTACCGTGGACTCTTGTTGTACAATAAGGAAAACGTTGTTATCGGATTGGTTGAATCAGAAACTCTGCGTCCATATTGGTTGAATTTCTTTTCCAGTTCACGTTACTATCCAAATGTTGAGCGTTCTGATGGGTTGAAATCACTTCCATATTTACCAATGCATTACTTCTTGTTTCCGACTCTTACAAAATAATCAGACCAAATCAGTCCAAGAAAATTTGCCCGTAGCGTACTGTTACTGTTATAAACCAACAGTAAAAGTAGGGACTGCTTCCGGCTGTACGTCCAACATACCCCAAGCAAGCTAATGGAGAGCTACTGATAAAAACAGCCAACAACGCAACAGTGGCGAGAATCGTGTTAGAGGATGTGGAACGAGGAACAAAGCGAAATGATGGCACATCAAAACATGTAAATAAAAGAAATTCTACGCAAAACTAGTGAATTTTAGCGACATTTTACGCAGATGTAACAATTCTGCATAATTAGAACATCTTGAAACTTGAAATTTCCGCTGCCGAAAGTTGACCGAACTAAAGTGCCATGAACGCCGAAATTGCATCGGGTCGAAATACCCTAGAACCGGGGCACATTTTAATTGAAAAACAAAAGATAAAGAAACAAGAAAGAAAACCCAAATCTCATGAACACTCTTAACTCAAACATATACCACTTCCGTTAAAACGGTTTCTAAAGTGACTATTGGTACAGAATGATTCGATTAGTAATAAAGTTATCATTAATTTTCAACTTACCTGGTAAACATCGCAAAAACTTCTCTGAGAAAACTGCGGTGTCTCCAATAAAGAATTCAATCGGACAATACGCTCAGGAAATTCCTTAACAATCAGAGTTTCTGCGCGATTGATCAAATTGTCTTTATATTGCTGCACCTTGCGTGCATTGTCATCCGCGTTGGATGAGTTTGCCGAAGAAATTGTGGTGGCTGATGTTGTTGCTGTCGAAGTACTTTCGCTCATATTGACTCAAGATAATAAGTTCAATGTGGCTAACAGCACGAACTGCTATAAGACAACCAAGACATGTTTATACTTAGTCCGTTATTAAACAGTGTATATTTAAATAATTTTTTTGACTCTGAATAACTCACCTTTTACTCTGTCGGACCTTAACTAGTTTCAAATGCGCGTCCTCTGCTAAATGTGCTGCGAAAAGCTTGTTTGCATTCGCTGGATAGCTGAACTGAGCAAACCACGCAAAAGCAAGCGTGTTTTAGTTGAAATAAGCACGCGGATTATGTGTGAGCAAGTATCGCCGTCAACCAGACCACAAACGCATTTGCAATAAGCGACCACGTTGAGGCAATCAAAGCTTAGTATGTGAAACTTCCCGGCACCAAAGGTGCGTTCACTCACGATTCGACAAAAATAGAGAATCTCAAATGTAGATGTTCGACAAGCCTTCTTGTCATGCGGCTTTACCTTCTTTTACACACTTACACTACATGTGAACGCCTCTATTGTGTGCTAAAATAAGAGCCTAGCTGATTGGTTGAAGGAGTTAGTCAGAAAATCTATGCGATCGGATTGGTTGAAGGAAGTGAGCAATGAATGAAGAGTGAACGTTTTAATGTCATTATCTGTCAAATATATCTGAAATACTGTAAGGACCCTTTGACGCGACTGAATATAGAGAACAGAACAGAGAATAGAGAGAGACATTTGATTAATCAAATTCAGAGCGTGCACAATATACTAAGTGATGGAGTTATTTTTCTAAAAATGAACTAAAGCTGCTCGATATTCGGTGCCGCTCGTTACTGTTAAAATAAAAGCTATGTCAAAATTTAAGATTAAAACTAAAAAATATTCACTTACACCGCTCAATCGAATTAAGCTTTATCTGGGAGGGACCACATGAAGCGTAAAAACCACCATAAAATTAATTTGTAATGCCAAACTGTTTACGCCTCGGCCAAAACTTATACGTTTTGACAGAAGCGCAAACAGTTTGGCTTTAATCTGTAATACCGAAAACATTGGGTTACGCTTCGTCTGTCCTTTATAATAATAGCTTTACTGGGGGACTACATGAGGCGTGAAAACTAGCGTCAAATTAATTTGTAATGCCAAAGACATTGTGCTGGTATAGCAACAAAATCGAAAAAACAGAAAAAAATATTCAGAAATCAATTAATTTCTCTTCTATTTCTATTTTCTCGGACAAAAAACACGAACGTAAACACGTTTGACATTTCGTTTTTATATTTTCTCTGCCACGCGAGGCATAAACGATGTGGCATTTCAAAATAATGTTACGCTAGTTCTTACGCTTCGTGTGGCTCCAGCTTTTGAGTATTATAATCGCACACATACATACTATCATACGTTGCTTTGTAGCTGGGTTGCTGGTATGTGTGTAGCTGCATTTGGTATGTTTTGGGAGGAACCTGAAAAATGACGGGACGGTGTCTGTTCATTATCTCTTTTTTTTTTGGTTAAATGCCTTCATGCGTTAATTTGTTTTTATTTAAATTTTATTTCTATTAGTATGATAAACGTGTCTTTTATCGATGATATTTGGTTTGCTTGTTTAACCAAACGTTACAATATGCTCATGCTTGGCGTGGTCATAGCGATAGTGGGTAGTGTTTCGATGTTTAATCTGGAAACGCGTCAGACCTTAGATAAACACGGCCTACCGGGTTCATACTTTGGATATTCGGTTGCTGGGCATAGTCAACGTGGTACTGGAAACATTACAAAATGGTAAGACATTAGAACTATCAGATATTCTCTTAATTTAAAATGTTTCTTTTGCGTTTGTAGGATCCTCGTAGGAGCTCCTCTAGGTCAAAATATGCAACCAGCATCAAACCGCTCTGGCGCTCTGTTTCGATGTCCAATCTCAGTAGCACATAACGATTGCGTACAAGTTGTTACAGATGGCTACAGAAGTAAGTAATAATTTTTTTCTTATGCGGCCGATAATATGACGTAATTGATTAAAATATCGTTGCACAGCTGGATTAAAGTTGTGTCTCTATGATTCTTAAGTGGCCTGTGTACGTGTATATGTCTACACATTCTGCAGTAAAGAAACTTCATCTGGTTTTGGAAATAGGATACGGTATTATTTGAATTTTTAATACATTCGATATAACTTGGATCACGGTATCAAATACAGATTATATCGTGTTATTAGCATTAATACGTATAATTTAATTTTTCAAACTGAATAAGTGATTATTTTCAAGGCAAATGCAATTTCCAGACAAATGTATTCTTTTTAAGAATTTAATTTTTCGCTGCTAACTAAAGATTTATAAATTTACATTCAATGATTCATCTCACTGATTCAACAACATAGCAGATAGAGGAGTTGGTATTTTGCATACTTACAAATTACGAAACACATGTTTAACCATAAGTACATTAGAAATGTTCAAACCTAATTTATATTTCAGCATTTTCGTGGTTTTACAAATGCTGGAAAACCATATAACTGCTGCATGTGCTACTTATTCTCGATACTACCCGTACATTATATGGTATAAAGAAACATGAAATGAAATACTGCGTCATACCCCCCTATTATGAAACTCGAATCGAGAACTCGAACGGTCATTTGAGGGGGAATAGACGACTTGTCATTTAAATTCTTAACATTTTTCGTAAATACGAATAAGGAGTTATTACCAATTACAGCGGTCAGTTACCAATTACTTTACCAAATAAACGGTAGCCAAAAGAAAAGAACTCGAGAGGAGTTCTGTGTTTCACTGATATGTGATACGTATGATGTCATATTTATCGCTATCGTTTCAAAAGCTTTGCAGTATTTTTCATGAAATATTTTATTTATGTATAGGTTCACCCTGTTTTTTTTAAATCAATGACCAATTTATAATGAAACATGAAAAGGAAAAAACCAAAATGTTAAAAAATTGTTTACAGTCTTGACGCTGTCTAAATCAAACTGACACCCTTCAAAAGCAAACTACCAATAACATTCTTAGATTGAGTAGCTATGCACAAAATAGTAATGATTTTGTTTATTGAACAATTTTCGTACAGTTTTGTCGATATAATCTATCGTTCTTTTGGCTTAAACTTCATTCTACGCTACATTGCCAACTATAGTAACAAATCAGACGTAAGTGGTGATGTGTTTTATTTATTGTTTCTTGTTTGGTGTTTTTTTTTGTTTTATGTTGAAATCCATGACAATATGGTAAAAATGTGAAGAACAATAAAAACTTATCTTAATGTATGAAACTAGAGAGCTTCTTAATGGTCCCAATATGGTCCATATTGGGTATCTTAATGGTGGGCATATTCGTCTCCTTTTTATCCGCCAATTACAATCACCGAGCGGTTCTGGCTTCTAACAGAGACTTCCTCTACTGCTCACAGCCGAGCGCCTTCGTCCGCCAACTCTTTGAACAGACTGTTATTCCATTGCTATCCATACAGCCACACCATCTCAAATGCGGCCTACTTTTTTCCCTCTGTTCTGCTCGACAACCGAAGACTTTACGGGCTTGTTTGTCTCCGCTATTTTCTGGACATGACCAGCGCACCGGACGGCTTGGCGGGACGTATTTGCTGCACGACACTAACGTCATCTTACAGTGCGTACAGTTCGTTGTTGCTCCTCCATGGTCCCTTCACACATACGATGCCAAAAATCAATCTGAGTATCTTACTCTCGGACGCGGGTTGGAAGGCTTTTATTTTTATATTATGGCTAAATATAAATTATGTGCATTTCATAGATATCATAAACACGCAATATATAGTGTTGTATCCTCTTGTCTCACGAGGGTTGTATAAACTTTGGTTAATTTTTTAATCCTTTGCTGCAAAAGCTTCTTCCGGGAGGTATGAACAGTTTCCAATATACGAGTCCAAAAGACAGTGTAAGTTTTCATGTGTGTTGTTTGAATGATATCATCTTTTAAAATAATGAATGTCTCCTTATGCATGGTTACGTTACTGAGAATGCAATTGTAATCCGCTTCCATTAAATGAAACTAAAGTTATTCGTGCATCCCTATTTTGTTTATTTACGGTACAAACATAAGTTATTTCAATAGTTTCGTTGAAATCTTCGCGCAGACTTTTTAAGCAAAAAGGCATTTAATTGTGCATGATGAGAGACGTCCGCCTTAAATAGTAAATATTGTGAATCGAATATGAATATTAAAATATGAATATGTATATTTAGTTAAGATGGTACATAAAACTAGAAGATTAAAAACACTATTTTGGAGATTTCTTAACGTGATATACTTAATTTTCAAAACGGAAAATTCGTCGTTTATAGCGGCGTTCGATTGTAGTACCTTTTGTTGGATAATTATTTCTGCTTTAGATTCATGTTCATGTGCTTGAATACCGAATAACATTTTTATTGTGAATTGTGAGCATTACTAACATATTCATATCCAAAACAAATTGTTCTTACTAAATATTTTTAATAAAAATCGCAGCAGATGATATAGACGATGATAATAACAATGACGGTTTCTTGCCGGAGCAACGTCTGGAACCTCCAGGACTAGATGAAATCAAAACCAACCAGTGGCTCGGAGTTACTGTGGAAACGGGGGGTAAAGAAAACAAGGTATGTCTTAGTATAAACGGAATAATAATTGTTAGCTTAGTCGGACAAATTTGCCTTAGTTAATGAGGTGCTTAATTTTAAATTTTATTTTTTCTTATAACTGCCTTTATAATAACCGTCTAATGCCCGGTCCACACGCTACGATAACGATAACGATATCGGCGTAAATGACGTCTGGAGTCACTGACGCAGATCTACAAATCTGAACAAACGAGCATCAATTTGTGAACAAATTTCAAACAAGTGCCAGTTTGTCGATTGACTTGTTGATGTTTTGTTTTGGCCTCTTTTTTATATTTTGGACGCTTCGTCAACGTTCGCGAAAGTGTTTAACTGAATTTATAAAAATTTACGAAAGTCTGCCATGTCTTTGACAACTAAAAAATAAAAAATATAGTGATCGCAATAAAAAGGCGGAGGCATACGATGCCATTTAAAAGCCATTTCCTCGACACTGTAACCTCTTCGCACGTTCTTTTTTCGCTTTTTAACTGAAAAGCTCAATGCTAAGGCAAACCAACACAGTGTTGCTTCCATGGCTGTTTCCAACATGTCCAACCGACAAACTGGCACTTGTTTGAAATTTGTTCACAAATTGATGCTCGTTTGTTCAGATTTGTAGATCTGCGTCAGTGACATTAATAACGTCTCCAGAGACGTCATTTACGCCGATATCGTTATCGTTATCGTAGCGTGTAGACCGGGCATAACATTATAACAGGCCTAGATAACCGTCCAGCTAAATCTAATTTGGGAGGTAGGTGGGTGGTAGTATTAAGAAAAGAATTCTTACTATAGTTCATTCTTTAATTATTTGTTAGATACATGATTAAAATTAAACAAAATACTGAATGAGTTTAAAATGTTTGTTCAGGTAGCAAAATATTTAATTATACACTTACATTGAATTTCAGATTTTTGTATGTGCTCATCGTTACATAAAAATCAGCAAACCCCAGCCGTTTTCTTATGCATCAAAGGCAGCAGACAGTGATTCTCCCGGTCTGTACCTAGGGCAAGGTGTTTGCTATGTGTTAAACGAAGACTTTTCGTTTAGCTTTGCTGTTGAAGTATGCCGTGGACGTTCCATTGAACGTGAGCATCAACAATATGCATTCTGTCAGTCAGGAACATCTGGGGCTGTTCTAGCAGATGGCACCGCCCTGATTGGCACTCCTGGAGCAATGACGTGGAAAGGAACGTTGTTTAATGTTGCCATTGAAGGGGATTTTTTATCAAGGGACAAATTCCAATACTACGCTCCACACGATAATGTTCATTCGCCTGTACCTAACTATAGTTATTTAGGTAAGATTTTTTTCATTCATTGCCATTTTTCATTTCTTTTATTAATTTGTGAATCGTTTCACCACTCGACGACTGTGAAACTAAATTGATTTTTTCAGGAATGTCAGTAACAGGCGGCCGATTTTTTGGAGAGCATATGACATACGCAGGAGGTGCCCCAAGAGCAGCTCAAGGAAATGGCGAAGTAGTTATATTTTCAAATCGCAACCGTAAGAATCCCTTCGACCATATCGTTTCGTTGATAGGCGAACAGTTTGGGTCTGGATTTGGTAGCGCTATTGCCGCCACTGATGTAAATGGAGATGGGTTAGTGATCATCATAACAAATACAATACAGTATAATTATACATACAGTATAATTTTAATCTTTTTAATTTTTTATTGTTTTTAAAATCATACGTAGATTACCGGATCTGTTTGTTGGAGCACCAAATTATTTCAACCGTACTGACGGAGGTGCTGTGTATGTTTACTTGAATCGAGGCAATAGTTTTGATCAAACATACGATCAACGTTTAACTGGTCGTTTAGAATCCCGATTTGGAACCGCGATTGCTAACTGCGGTGATTTAAACCGCGATGGTTTAAACGATGTAGCCATCGGTGCCCCATATGAAGCGACGGGTAGGGGTCGCGTCTATATTTACTTCGGAACGATTAACGGTCTGTCCGCTGAACCGGCCCAAACCATCGACCCACCTGATTCGTTCGCCAAGCCTAGCGATTGGCGTACTTTCGGCAGTTCTCTGGCAGGAACCCATGACCTGGACGGTAACTCGTATCCTGATTTAATCGTGGGATCCTATGGGAGCGATCGTGTGACTGCGCTGTTAGCTCGACCCATCATTAACATTCGAACTTACGAAGAGCTGAAGGATGAAAATGGCGTATATGAACCAATTGATCCAACCAAAAACGGCTGCTTTGCAGATCGTGCAACGAACGTCACATGGTATGATAGTAGCGTCGGTATCAGTTTTATATAATTGCTATATTTTCAACAAATTGTCTTCCTCACATGTCCAAACATTAGCTTCACTTTCCGGGCCTGTAGTTCTGTCGACGATGCGTTTCTTGCCTCCAACGACGGCGACGCGTTAAATGAATCATTCCTGTTCTTGCGGTTTACGATTAAAGCCGAAACGTTTCTTAACGATCGAAAGTTTTCTCGGGTCTATTTCGGCATGTCGCAAAACGATTCCACAGGAACTTCAGTTACGCGTACTAACGTATTGAACAAACGGTTTCGTCTGGCAACGAGTGCCAGTGCAAATGAGACCGATAAAACGTTCTGCCACGCCGTAACAGCTTACTTAAAAGAAGGCACCAGAGACATACAGAATCCAATACAATTTCGGATTAATTATACTTTAGACGAGGAACAGCGCGATGCGAGTGCATCGAATCCCATGAAAAATCGTCTTCCTCGTTTGGAACCTATCTTAAACCGTACAGCGGCGGAGCGTATCTTTACCGTGCCATTCCAAAAGGATTGCGGGGCGGATGGCATTTGTCGCTCTGCTTTGTTTATTCAGGACATTCAGTTAGTTGGACTAACGAGTAATGGTAGTGATACTTACTTCCTAGTATTAGGACGGGATCGTACTCTCACATTAACGCTTAAGGTGCTCAACAGAGCTGATTCGGCATATGAAACACATCTCTATGTCCAACACGATTCGTCACTTACTTATGCTGGTGCCAAGGTGAGAGGGGTTATGGCAAAATTCGTTTGGCAACGGAAACCGAACTCTGGGAAAATATGTCTATAGCATATCTATTATTATTTTAGGGTTCATCTATATGTGGAGCTCATAACATATCGATGGTGGACTGCAGTATTGGAAATCCGCTCAAACGAAATGGTGAAAAACTGCTCGCATTGCGCTTTGATGCTCGATCATTAGAAGAAACAGGATATGGTCGAGGCGCTAATGGACCAACACAAACTATATCGTTAGTGATTTTCATGAATACAACATCCCGTGATGGAGATCTGAAGCCGAAGTATATCAACCTAAGAATTGTGCGAACGGCCAAACTTGGCATTACAGGCGTAGCACAACCTGAACAAGTTTTTTACGGTGGTGGGGGTGTTCACATAGTAGGCGAAAGTGCTATACAGTCGCTAGACGAAATTGGAAAGCCCGTTAAGCATGTGTTCCAGGTGAATATCTTCCGACATTTATTCTTTCTTGTTTTGCTCAATTCAAATGTACCTATACTCATAATTAACATGTGCATTTCTAGATGTTTAACGATGGTCCATGGCGCGCCCCGGCAGTTAAACTAATGATCGACTGGCCGTTGCAGGTAGCAAATAACAAACCACAAGGCAAATGGCTTTTGTATCTGGATGCTTTACCAACGCTGGAAATATCAAGCGCACGAGATGCAGGGCAAGATCGGAGTTTTTGTAATGTGCTAAGAAAGCCCGAAATAACAGGAGAAGGATCTCCAGTTAATCCACTCGGCCTACGTAGTTCGTCAACGAAATCCAATTATTCCCCGCGCGCGTCGCGTGTTCGACGAGACCGTGCAATGGTATTGCGGCCCTCCGCAGCAGATGGAGCTATCCAAATGGACTGTCTTAGCCAAACTGCCAAATGTGTTCGCATCGTTTGTGACATATATGACCTGGGTCCAAAAGCTCAAGCCCTGGTATCGATAACAGCTCGTCTGTGGAATACCACACTTGTTGGAGACTATCCACGGGTGGACGTTGTTCGAATCGGTTCGAGTGCGCATTACACCGTCGAAGGACTTGATGATATCGATGTTCCTGAAACACTCATGGTGCGCACTGAAGCATTTCCGGAAATGGGTCCTCCAGTTATTGCTACAAATATACCCTGGTGGTTCATTGCCTTAGCCGTCATAGGAGGGCTTATTTTGCTTGCCGCCGTCACTTACGTACTGTCACGTTTAGGATTTTTCCGACGCAAACGTCACACAGGAGAAGATCCCACGCTTAGCGGTAACTTAGAGCGACGTCAACTTCCAAAAAGCACATTTGATAGTGTGCACGATTCACATTCTGGAGCTGAACGTAAACCGTTCATGAATCGGCGTTCATGATAAAGACTGATTGAAAGGTCGCCTTAGTCCAAACACCACCAGTGCCATTTTCTTAACCATGCCCATATACTTAAATGTTTTCATTTTCATTTCCGCATGCATAGTGCATTTAATTATTTTTTTTACTTTTCAGATAGAATTAATGAAAACAGCTAAATGTGTTTTTTTTTCATAAAGTACACATACGGCACTATCTTGTACTATGTCTTACATTTGGTATAATCCCATTTCTTTTATAAGGCGATAGTGCTTTAAATTATTCCTATGATCAGATCAGATGATTTTAATTGAAAATAGTGTCCCGGTTTATCCCCCGCTGATAGAGCAGTCGGTAACGCTCGTCGCTGTCACCGCAGCTGGCCTGGGTTTGAATCCCGGGATCGGTTGTCATTCAACCGGCCATGGTTTCGATTCCCGATACCGGCGTGACAAGGGGGGTTGGCGCGGGGCTAACAACCCCCCCGCCCGTAAAAACGAACTGTTACGGTTAGCGCCAGAGATATTAACAAAAAAAATGTCTCTGATGCAGACTAAGATCGCCCAGCGGTTGTAACGCGGTTGTAATAAGAAGAAGAAGAAGTGTCCCGGTTCAACAATTTTAAAATTTAATTTAAGTAGCACTTCAATTCGCTAGTATTCTGGATGCATGGTCCATTTTTTACAATTAGGCGCTTTATTAACTTGCAACGTGCAAACAACTACTTAATATAGTTATATGTATTTTATAATTAGGCATCAGGTACCAACAGCTGACTATACATCTCTGGTAATTTTTATGCCTTGCCAAATAATGCGAAATATAGTTGTTAGTGATCATATAAGATTTTTGGGGTATATACATTTTGTATTTGTATGTTCACACTTATTGTTCTTTAATAGTTCCAATACTTAGTATGCAACACTGTGGCCAAACTATTCAATTTAAATGCGTTGCATATAAACCTAATGAGCAGTAAATTATTATAACTAAATTGCATGAAGCATTGATGGGGCAGAACCTGACGCCTCTTGAACGACACCAAAGGATCTTCGGTCGCTACTCCTAAACACGTCCACGTCGTACAGAGAGGTAGCATATGTTTCGAATATACAAAATGAGGTACACTGGTTCCACAACTTCTTGAAAGGATGGTTAATAGGTTTAGACTGTATTTTTTGGAAAAATATTTAGATTTGGAGATCTCGGCGGATGCTGGATGCTCGACCAAGATCGTTTGGCGGATGTAGCCAGACAAGTAAGTTCCAAGAGCCAGCGTGCAACCAGACGTAGCATCAGTACGGAGGCAGTATCTAGTTTTCGAAATTTCGTTAGAATCCTCTAGTACATTGCAGCTTTGGCCGACCACGAGGCTCATGGCACCAGAGCTTCAATAATGAAATCCCTCGAATCGATCCAAATTTGAGCTGACTTCGGATCACCCAAGATGGAAGCTCTTAGCCTTCACCTATAGAACGAGGGCTACTAGCAAACTACTTACGGATGAAATTAATAACAGTTGTTTTTGCTCCCTCATTTGTAGCTTTTTTCGTAATGCTAACTAATGCCAGCTGAAATTTTAGATTTTTTCATGAAACATCATCCATGTGTGTCTGAATTCTCATAGGCGAGGATCAAAGAACAATAACATTTTTGTCGCACCAGTAAAGTCAACTACTAGCCATGCCCTTGTCGTTCTTTTTTAATTAAGTTTCTCGGTTGTCGAATCGTACGAGCAACGGCTTGAAATATTCCGAAATTTTCAATAAATTTTGACAATCAATGATAATTTTTCATCTTTTATTACTGAACACGATATCACACGTTACTTTCCAAAGAACCTTCTGGAAGTATCCACTTTACTTAAATATCCATTATAAAAGTCCTGCCCAGTGCACACTTTTTTATTTCCAATAGATAAGTGCACTATTTCTATGAAACAACCACCGTGGCATCTTACCATTAGTTTTTTAGTGCTTTTAAAGTATACTATACACCCAGCACCCTCATGTGCCCGGCCGCTGGTAAATTTTGCTTGATTATGATCATATCTAATTTTAAATAATTTCACTATTTCACTTTCAAACATCGTAGTTAATGGTTTTAAACTGTAAAGTGAACGATACAAATTATAAATTTGTAGAGCAGTCTGGCCCTTCCAGTGAATCTCTGCGAAATTTTGACCGATTTTCGGTGCTATATAGGAAACGATTGCTATTACAAAGTGCGATAATATTGGTGATTTAAAAAGTAAATAAAACGTACCGTATGTTGCTTCAAGATCATCTTGAGGGATTGAGTATCTGTAGTGATGGTCCAGATTTCCAATGCATTGCATTAAACATACAGCGCCTTTTTCCGCCAGTTGGTCGTGCAGCTGAGGCATCACCATATCAGGAGTAATGTGCACACTTGATTGTAAAAGGATTTCACCCACATCAAAGCGTTTTGGTTTGATTCGCATTATGCTAATCCCCGTCCGCTCAGCACCGCTAGCAATTGCGTGTACGATGGGCGCTGCACCTCGAAATTGCGGCAGTAGACTAGCATGCACATTAATCATTCCTCTGCGGGATATAAGATTCGACTGATATCATACACGTTGCAATTGCTGAGTTCCTCGTGATACCAGAATGGAGAGTGTGTATTACCGGCTAAATGTGTTAATTATTGTTTCAGGGATAAGGTGGCCGAATGAGACCACTACGCCGAGGTTGAACGACGTATTTGTACTTGCTGAAAAAACATTCCAATCATGTGACAGTATTCCTTCTGCTAGACAATAATGCTTTACCGGGTTTTTGGCTGCTTTAAAGGACGTTACCACTTCGAGGGCCTGAACTTTACCCTCTGTTTTCCTGCAACGATAAAGCTGTGGAATCAATGCTCTATCAGATGTACCTAAAGTTAACTTACACGTTTTTGTGAATAAGTTTTAGACTAGGCAAAGAAAACGTGTCTGTCCCAAAGAAAAGAATTCTTAATCGATCAACGTTTAAACAATACCTTCGAACAATGCTGTTTGTTCTGAAAATAGCAGCACATTTCCTAGTAAAAAACATCAGCATATTGTTGTCTTTAAATACCAAACAAGAATATTGACAATCGAAGCTGTATTTTGGAAAGTGAGTGCCTCGGTTTCGTCTCTCGTTTCTCGCTTTTCGCTTCTCACTTCTCACGAGGGGAACGACCGTGGAGAGAGTCACATCGAATCTCTGTTATTCTTCCATTATCTCTTTCGACAACTCAGTCTGACAGCAGTCAATGTAATACGACGTATGAAGCTGCTTAAATAAGCGCTTAAATAACGTTATTGACTGACGACTAGCTTAAGTTACGTTAAAAAACAACTAAGGATATAAATACGGACTGAACCGATATAAATACGGACTATAAATACGGACCTTAAAAAATCAAAGGATGTAACCCATCAGCAACTATCAGCAACCATCATCAACATAAAATGGATGGTGTAAACGATCTAAAATCTAAACAGAAACAAAACCAAAATATGTATATAATTGCCTTTTGCGATCAACAACATAAAATTCATGGTATAAATGAGCTGCCATTTTGTTACATCGAGTTGATACGACGGCGATGGCTGTCAGCAACGGCATGAAGTTATGTTGGCAATGTCACGCCGCGATAGTTCTCCTCGTGAGAATCAAGAGATTCTCTGAGCCTAGCCATCTAACTATCCTTTCGAGTTGTCAATAGTACTGTTCGCAATATTTATTCAAAACACGCATTTTCAATTGAAAGGCACTTTATTTAATGTAGAAAGTGAAATTGTAACAAACTTGTAACTCAGGATATTGTACGATTTGTGTTTGCTACCTACACAGAGTTTTTGTTTAGTTTACATTCTACACAGAGTATGGTAAGATAGCATAAGTTCGGGTGGGACACAATGGTCAATGAAGATGTTGTTTTCAGATACCACTAACTGATTTAACCTGATGTAACTGATTTCTGCTATCGAATAATGGATATGGAAAAAAATCAATCGAGCGATATGGCCAACCAATTGACGATGAACTGTAGTTGCTTCCAGACGGTGGTAGAAGTTAAGGCCCAACTGGCCAAACTTGAAAGAATAAATGAAACAGTACGCACTTTATAATTTTGAATCAATTGTGCTGAAACAATTAACGGAATATGATTTCTTTTAGCTCCAGAACAAACTAGAAAGCCACGTTAAGGATAACGAAAATCTGGTCATCAAATATGCCTTTGTAGAAAAAAAGGTTATAGATCTAAAATCATTAGTGGAAGAAAAAGAGAGTAAACTTCTCAAGAACGACCACGAAATAGCGGGATTACAAAAGCAAATCAGTACGATACGCGCGGAAAAGCTGAAGCTACAGCAAAGTGTCGATTCGAAGGTAACACGCTTTCTTATACGATGAGATGTTATCGTTTGGTTATTAATTATTATAATTTCATTAACCTCATGCTAACATCTCCTTTGCCATCGTATCAATAATGAAGTTAGGAACGAATAACAACCGTCTGATAATTGTCAATATGTACGGCATTCTTTTTTAAGCTTGCAGTAACCGAAGAAACAAAGAATAATGCGGAACACGCGGCCGAAATGGACAAAAAATATATGGAATTCCAAGCAAGAGAAATAATGTTGAAGCATGCTTATGACGAACAAGCAGCAAAAATGGCTTCATTGCAAAAGATAAATGGAGATCTTCGAGAGAGTTTAGTCAGTCAAGAAAAAAAATATGCTTCATGCATGAATACGGTATGCTTCTTAAAATCAACATTTTCATTATTTAAACCGGATCGCTTTTATCATACATTTACAGTTAACAGATAGTGAAAATGGTAAACAGGAACTAAGACGGCACACGAAACAACTTCAGGAAGAACTAGAGCTGCACTCACTAAAAATTGAAGAACTGGCAACTAAACTGAATGATGCGAGTGTTGCTGCACTGGAGTCATCACGGTAGGAAGGATTTAATTATTTGCTTTTCAATGATCGTCAATTCTTTAGCGCTAACCGCGTTATGCACTCCTTCAGTTACATATTTATATCTTGAGTGCTCTTACTACTATGTTGTACTTGTATAATAGTTTTGTTTCTTTATATGTTTTGCAGCATGGAAGCCACCATACAAATGCAGCAGAATGAGCTGAAGCAACTACATACTTTGCTCGAGGAACAGACTAGTGAAGCCGAGGCAATGAAGGCAAATGAATTGGAACTTCTAGCGTTGAATAGAGATCTGAGCGAGCTGAATTGTCTGTTGCAAAAAGAAATCACTAATCGAAAATGCAACACGCTGGCAGTTACTTTGGAATACGAGAAATTTGTAAAAATGTGTTATGACTACGATGCGCAAATCGCCAGCTTAGCCAATTCGCTTGCTGTCGAGAGACAAGAACGTACAGAGGAGCGATTGTTAATGGCCAAACATATTGCTGATAAAACCAGAAAATTGGATCATACAGAGCAATGTTTGCAACAAACATTAAATGACCTTGAGGCGCATAGGAAAAAGCATGAAGCTATCGTTAAGGTAGGTACTGCTTTAAAGTTCTATTGTGCTGCCAAATTCATTGAATATGTGTATTATTTTGCAGGACTTTAAACGTGAAATGAAAAACGTGCAACATGCTTGTGTAAAAAACACACCTGCAGTCGGTGAAAAATCTTGAGCGACAATTAGCGAGTTCAAAATCATTGTGTACAAAATCATCGTGTACAAAATCTTTAAAACGATTAATTTGATTTTTAATTTAATCATAGCTTATTGAAACAATATACATCACATTGTTTTGATTAACCACATAATTAGAACCACAATGGTCATACAAGTCATTTGCAATCATTGCACTAAATGTTTGTTGTTACTTATAAATTATATTTATTCAGAAAATATAGTCAAATCATAAAACGACAACATGCATGGCTATAATGATAAAGGTTTAAAAATTAGATTCACTGGCACGTTAGGTACAGTAACAAGCTTTAACACCGGCTTTACTTCAGGATGTTGTTTTGGCAGATCCACCTGATATCGCATTAATATCTAAAAGCAAAATACAAATTAGTTTTACATGGCACAGTCACAGCTAACGTTAACTGTGTCTAACCATCGATATCAGATAGTACATCTGAAGCTGTGCGATTTTTTTCCCAATGCACGAACGGGCGCCCATAGCAAATGGTAATGATGCCGATGGTGTTGCTGAAATGATTCGATTTTCACTATTGGTTCGTTGCCAGCGAAATGGATCAAATTCGTTGGATGCACAGAAAAATCTTGAGTCTCTTCCGGCACTGTATAGTGACAGCAATATTAAAGTCTGAAAAATAACGAATACCGATTACTGTATCATACTTTCTCAGTTTTGCTCCGAATATATTACCTCTTTGGGAATTTTGTAGCCACAAAATAGTGCATCACTGTCAATGAATCTTCCTACAAAGGGAGCTACTGGATAAAGCCTTAGTGCTTCTCGGACCACTCCTTTTATAGCAGAAGATTCTAAGCAGGCGGCATCATCTATGTTTTTGCGTACAGTGTTTTGGACTCTTTGATTCGATGCTAGCAAATAAAGCGCCCAAACAGTGGCAAAAGCAGTCTGAACACAAACATAATTGTTATTTGAACAAAACTTCGGTTAATAGTGCAGACATACCGTGTCACCCGCAGCAATTACGAAATCTACAAAGATTCGCATCATTAACGATTGATCCATTCGAGCCATCATGTGTAACAATCCATCGTCCTGGTTGGTATGTTGTGTCCCGAATTCGATTATAGAAGTAGCTTGGCAAAATAACGAACAGGATGTGGAATTGATTTCAATCGTCTATGTAACAAAAGACCTGACTGAAACAAACGCATCAACAAAACAAACATACCTAATTTCACTGTTTTTGGAATAATCTCTTCAAACTCTTTCCATGAACGGAGATTCATTCGCTCCGCAATACCAGGTGGTATGTTCATAAGTTCTGCGCTGCATCGGAATATCTTGTACACCTCTTTGGAGAACTCATCAACGAGATCGCGAAACACCTTCGACTTTTGGCACTGTTGGAATGATGTTCCTAGCATAACACTTAACACGACTGACACAGTGAGTTGAAGTAAAAATAGTACTTGAATTTGTCGTTTTATAAATTAACACAATAAAAGAAAAAAATCTTTAATCATACCTTCCACCGACCACTTGTACAAAAATGGTTCAATGTTCTTGGCAACAGAATTATCATCACAGCTAGTTTTAATTTCCATTACCTTTGCAGCGCATACGTTTCGTATTGGCATTTTCATCCAGCTGAAATCCTTTAGTAATGGCTTGTTGAAAAATTGCCTCGATTGAAGCCATTCTTTGCCGTCCCTGTACAGTGTAGCATAGCATTTAGCATGTAAGAATCGTGCAGTTTTTTCGCAAATTATTTGAATGCTCTGCAATGTGATTACACATTTATCTACAAAGCTACATAAACTAGCAACTTACATAAAAAATAAACCTCGTTGGTAGTCGAACTTTTTGTTAAAATGAATCCACGACTCCGGCAAAGGATGCCTTGGAAATTGACCTTCATGCTGGAAGGTTTTTCGCATCAATGAGGGATCTCGAACGAAAATTGTGTTTTGGGATCCAATTTTTAAGCGAAATATGTCTCCATACAGATCATGATACTGTGACATTCGTAGGTGCAATCTGCAATAAAAAAGTACCAAATGCATAGATTCGTTAAAGGAAGAAATATTAAAAATAAGAATAACAAATTTCGTGTATGGTAAAACCCTAGGCACCTGTTGCCTTCATGATATTTTTGCTATTATTTTCAGCTTACCAAAAATTGTGCTCGTCCAGCAATTACTCAAGATAAAAAAAATGGCTAGACATTTGAAAAACTTAGATTGGTTAATAAACTTAACATACTCAGCTGGTTTCCCCAGAAGCATGATGTCGTTGAGCATTCCAATGAACGGAATTCTTTTCGGGCCAGGGATAGCATTGTAAGGCAACGCATTTTGGGTGGAATATTTTATTATACTTGTCGGATTGAATGCATTGCCGAAATAATTCTTAGCTACTTGGCGAAAATACATTGAAGAACAGAAAACGTAACAACAATTAAATTAAACAAACGATCTATGAATTAAGCGTGCGGAACAATTCGTGATAGCAGAAAGACGAAAAGGAAAGCAAACACACTCAAATGTTCAAATGACCGAACTGTCAGAGTAATAATAAATTATTTTTTATGACATTTTTGCAAAGCCTACTTATCATCTAAAGTCAATGCATAATAAAGTCAGGACGAGTCATTTAATGTTGGGATTCATAACCAACATAACTGCTTGCGGGTTGTACATTTTACGGCAACGTATGCGTTTCCATTGTTTTCCATGAAGTTGGTGCGATGGCGATGGTTTTTTAATGCTGCATGCTGGTATTTTAAGAACCTCACCTGCATCAAGTAACTCGGTTTGACTTTCGTATGCACAGCTTTTAATATCATCAAATCGCCTATAACATCGCAAGGAATTCAACCTATCAAACAGCGACATTCGCCACGCTCAACATGCATCTACAACCCTAATCGAAGATTCATTCCGGAGTTGTGGCTGAGAAATGGTATAGATACAGATCAATTTTTGTCGAATGTGCTTTGTAAACCGACAAATTGTCGATGACAGTGGTATTTAAAATTTTTCAACGAATAAGCATAAGGATCTTGAAGAAAAAACAAACCAATCATATCCTCCCATTTCTAATATTCAAAAATGTTGGAAATTGTTCATTTTTAACATAACATTGCTAATATTGTTGATTTAATTGACACAGAACGCTAAATATTCATAATTGCATGAATGCTATGGTACTCTGAAAAAGTACGATAGGCTCACAATTTTTTTTTTTCAGTTGTATTTTACTAAAAGATAATTCCACTAAATTCTTATGGGTTGTCTTATGGGTTCTGTGCGATGTGAGTTACAAACAAGCAAACACAAGTTGTTGAACTTATCCTGAAGGCCTAAGCGGCGTAAAATGAAGTCCCTTAAGCACACAGCTGTGTTAAACTTTGGTTTCGAAATTATTCGTTGCTTCAAACAACCCCAACGTAGTGCAATTGTGGTTGTAAAAATTAGAGAATTCGAGCTAATTCAAAAATGTCATGTATGTATAGAAGTAATGCGAACTATTTCTTTCCTTTCTAGGATTATGTAAGAGAAGAAACAATTCCTACGGCTAGGAGAATAAATCGTCCCTTCTTATTAAACTTTCAGTTGGTACTTAGCACGGTTCTGTCAGTTGTAATAGTAATAAATGATTATAACCATTCATATACTACCAACAAAATTTTTAAGACAAAAAACAGAAATTCACGGTGTTCATTCATCAAACAAGCAATCACGGGAGATTCACGACAAGAATACACAGAATGACAGAATTTTATCATTTCTGGATGTTGAATGGGTAAGCCGACATTCACGGTTATTGTACATGCCAAAAGTACACATAAATTTCCCCGTAGCAGAAAATGATTTTCAACTTAAAACTAATCTATCTTCTTCTTCTATATATATAAAAATGGATGTTTGTCTGTCTGTCTGTTTGTGTGTACCGCTTTTTCTCCAAAACTACTGAACCAATCCGCTTGAAATTTTGCACAGCGTAGTCTTGTGACCCCGGATTGTGCATAGGAAAGTTTGACCCTCCCACACCTCCGGGAAGGGGGAGCTCCCATACAAACGTAACGTAACGTAACGTTACGTCCCATACGTAACGTCTCACACTAACGTCCCATTCCAACGTTTTCGACCAAATGGAATCAAATTCGGTAGGCGGGGGTTTTTGGGGTGGGGAAATGTTGTGGTGAATGTTTGCAACCCCTCCCCTCTTTACAAAGGAGGGCTCCAATACACAATCTAAGTTCATTTCAGTTAAACTCGGATAGTTTTCGAACAATTTGAGCCAAATTCAGCTGGTGCGAGTTTTGACATGTATCCAACGGGAAGCGGGAAGGGAAGCCGATCGGACGTCATCTAGAAGTCCGATCCTTTGAAACGCCGGGTAGTCGAGAAATGAGAATGAAATGGGGCGTGGCGAAGCTCGCCGGGACCTGCTAGTATTTAATAAAAAGAAGATTAAAAATTAAGCAGGAAATTATATCTGTTTAATTGTGGATATACTGTGCACGGAAACATCGTTGTGTACTTTTCAGAAACGTTTCACAGCAGCAAATTTTAACTTGCTCAATGCAAAATGCGATAAATATTAAAAAATTGACGAAAATGGAAACATTTGTTCAATTGAAACTGACAAAAGGCTGAATGGAAATTGGAATCCTCGGTAAATTACAAAACAAACAATCAATGCACAATAACATATTTTCTAAACATTAGAAAATATATTACATACATAATAACATATTTTCTGTGGTTATTTTACAAAAACCATTTTTCTTTTTTAAAAAATAACATGGATTATGCCAAAATAGTTCAACGGACAAGTATTTGCTGTTGCGTACAGTAAGTTATGCCCCGACTGCAGCTGAAGGCAATAACAGAGAGATAACATCCATTGCCAATTAATCCTGTTTGCCTGTGCTGCAGAGCCTAACCTCAAAAGCTAGAACCTAGGTGCGCTTATTTAACGTGAAATGAATCTCTTAAGCATTTCTTAAATCTACACAATCTACTCAGACAACGACAGCATCTTTATCTCGTTTTATCTCGCTGAAATGAAGGTTTCTACCCGTTGTGCAACAAAGTTAAACAAGCTTAGCTTATTGTTTTTTCAAGTACAGAATGCAAAATACATTATTTATCAAGTTCTTAAGCATTCGGTTAGTTAGTAATAACATAGATTCATGACAACAGCAATGCAGTTTTATTATGAAAATGATTGTAATGTTGTGTAAATGGTTGTAGAATAAACATTTCATACCATCAGTATTAATAGTTAACTAAAAGTAACTTTGATGTTGCATATCGTCGTCCGTTTTTCTTTGACGACACACTATCCGATTCAAATCAATTGAAGTAGGTGTTTTGAATGCTTTTAGCTGCACAGACTGCATTCATATTTAATTCCCACCCAACGTTGTAATCGATGATTCTTCACTCGACTTGTTAAGTATTCGCACACATTTCGAAATCAAATGATTCAATTTTTTGAGAAATTTATGATTATTTCGTTTTTATCAAATTATGTGCTGAAGTGTACATAGCGTAGCAGATGATGACGGAAATATTGTATTATGCTACAGAAGAATGATCAACAATAAAGATTCAGTCAGTCAATGTGCTTAGTAACAGTGTGAATACAAGCGCATGTGCCCCACAAGAGATAGGTGTGCGTGCCTACACACTTTATTTTCTTAAATGCATCAGTGAAGAACTAACACGATGGAAGTGCTTGCAGCATACTTCGGAGAGGTATATAGAAAAAGCATGATTTCTCACAAGTTTGTGTATG
The DNA here is from genome assembly GCF_943735745.2 of Anopheles bellator. Taxonomy (NCBI): domain Eukaryota; kingdom Metazoa; phylum Arthropoda; class Insecta; order Diptera; family Culicidae; genus Anopheles; species Anopheles bellator. Next base: position 5,392,832 of record NC_071287.1, on the reverse strand, counting down.
TCACATTTTTTCCTCAGAGTAGGCTCAAGCTTATGCAAAACATTAAGTAAGGAGTAAGTAGGTGAATGTGGTTTATTATTGTGAGTTTCTCCAATCTTTACCAGAGAATGATAGAGACAGATAAGGACAAGGTAATAAAAGAGAGGGAACAGGCGATAATACTGCTCGAAAGCGTACGAAAGAGAAATACTTCATAAGCAACAGGGTAAACGGGAAACAGTCTGTGAAAAATTTGGATGAATGAGAGCATCAGCAAATGCTTACATGTGGGGTACAATGTTACAGAGAGAGGCCTCGAGACAGCGAGAAAGAGATGGGGAATACATAATGGGATACAGTAAGAGAGAAACAGAAAGAAAGAGAGCGCGCGCGCGCGAGAGAGAGAGAGTGAATGTGAAAAATAAACATATAGGTGGGTAAAGAGAAAGAGAGAGAGAGCGGAAGCGGGAGAAAAACAGAATGGAAAGAGATTAATGGAGAAGTATGTTGATTTGTGAAAGGGAATAGACAGCATACATAAATTCTTGATAACAAAGATACATAAAACAGGAAAACAGGGCATTAAAAACAACATAAATCTCCCGGGTGGGTGGGTGGAGGTTGGGGGGTTGGCAGGGAGAGTATTGTATCGCTCAATAGCATAAATGGGATACATCGAAATTGTCGTTGAAGTGATTTGAGCCGTTGATTTTTCATCTAGATGAAAGCTTTGAAGTTTCGTTTACAAAACATTCATTGTAACTATCGTTTTAGCACAAGCACCACTGATTGCTGTATACAACAATATTAACATAACGAGCAATCATAGAGCAATATTATTTATTTTTTTACATTAAGTAAAACATTTTGATTATCGCAATAATTTGCAGTTAACAGTATCCTATTAAATTTGGAATAAGCTTCGTATAATTATAGTCACGTTTCGCTGCAGTTTATGAATAAAGTTACCCTGACCTACGCTACGGAGAAGCCGTTAATTTTGTAATTTTACTCTCATCTCCTACAACAATCGGTAGTTGACGAAAAAAAAATGAATTCGTAAATACCACAGAGCATCCGCAGTGTTATCATAAACCAGTATCCATGGTCCATGGGAGACGAGTTTAAATAATTTGTTTCTTCTTATAGGTTGAAAAGAGGTATGAAAGTAGCAGCAGAGCAGTAGTTCGTTCAACTTCTTTTAAATTGCTTTATCTTCCCAACTTTTCGTAGTCGTAAATTGAAACTTGCATCGGTGATAAAACGAGACAACCGGCCAGTTTCTGGCATTCCTTTATGTTACTGTCGCTCTCCGTCGTGCATTTTTGTATTTCTCAGTGTGAGTCCTACAACATACTTGACTAGCAGGTTTTTACTAGTTTCGCATTTTCCACCTTTGGTCATTCAGTTCCTCAATCATGCATTCTTCAAATCCGCATGCTCGCCGTGCCTTTGGTTTTTGTAATCTCAAATAAGTTTTAGTTTACTATTGTTGTTGCTTGGTTTTTAACTACGTGAAGCCACGTTTGTCTCTTATCAGTCAGTCGGTCGGTCGGGAAGCAATGCTTTTGCGGTCGTTTGGAGCTATGCTGTGATGTAGGCTATTTGGTCCATCCATTATTTCAACCCCTGTCTTTTTCTTTTCTGCAAATTCATCGCCAAACAAAAAAGTGCTCCGCGTGCTGTAGTGTTGTAGTTTCTTTTTTTTCGCGTTTTGGCCAAGCACCCTACACTTCGATGTGTTTTCGATTCTTTTAGTGTGATTCACGAGTCATGGGTTCCAGTAAGAGAGCGATAATGACGCGATATAACGAACATTATGAATGCAAATAGAGCGCTCAAATATTGTCTAACCTTTACATCCGCATGGGTCGGGTCGGTCTCTAAGAGACGAAAGTTTCCTCCAGAGTCCACATAAAGGATCTGATAAATGTAATTGCATTGCTTTTGAATAGGATGAATTATTATGGGATTTCCCTTAAAGGCAAACACATCTTTTTCCTGATGTTGTACCTTTACCTGGTTCGGATAAACCTCCCTAATGCACAGATAAGGTAACCAACTTATGTCTGCTTTGATGAATGCTCTGACATCTGAGTCTACTTCATAGACTCTAGCTTTCGACAGTCTACGCTTGGTTGGACGGCACACCTAAGCCTGTTCCTGCAAATTTCACACAACTGAACTGTGTAATCTTTTAGAGCCATATCGAAGAATGCATTCCGGTGCATCCTCGTTAAGTATCTATCTCTCGTACGCGGCAAGAGTCTTCCGGGGTTTTCAAATCCGTGCCTAACTTGACTTCAGCATAGGTTGTAATATTGAAAGCCTACATTACTTTGCATAAATGCACCCCTTCCCCTTCGTCATGGTTCAAAATACCGCCAAAAAGGCTCAAATAAAAAGGAAGGTTCGTGACAAACGTCTGACGTAGAACCACCTAACCGAAGCTCCGAAATACCGGTACTGCGGGAGCTTGGGAGTTGATAAGCTTAAATTGAGCCTAAATTAAACCGCTTCGCCAAGAGGGTTACACCACCCCCGGGGACCCCCCTGGCCGGACCGGAGATCGTGGCCAGAATTACGCACCAGAAACCAAACGGATAGCAGCGTGCAGGTGAAAACAGAAAACACAAAAAAGCGAAAGGCTGACTCGCTGGACCACTTGATAATCTCACGTTCAAGTGTAATTGGTGACAGAAGGATATGCATTTCCATAAACAGGGATGCAGCTTAAAAGCGTTCCCACCGGCGTTTACCGGTTCGAAACTACGAAAAACTACGGTAAATGCATGCATTAGACGCTAATGGAATCGGCGTGGGATTCTGTGGCGAGTTTTGCTACAGTTTGAAGTGCTGCAGATGAAAATAAGCAGATGCTTAGATGAGATACAACATTTCTGTGCTGCGCGGTTAGGTAACGGGTGCGCGTAAGTGTGCCTGTATGTGTGCTTGTGCTTGTGCCTTTGTGTGTGTGTGTGCTGTGGACTAAGGAACAGTGAATGGAAAATGGATATAAGGTAGGTGAGCAAAACAGGGAGTGGATAATTGGTTTGGATTGTTGGTCCAGCTCTGTCGTTTCCTTCCAAACAACTACCAACCACTGCGCGCGCTATACACATAAACATTTCATCGTAATTGAGAATGAACGAAAAAAAAACTGAAACGAAACAAAACGAAACGAAACGAAATAAACTCAATTGAGTGCTTTCCTTCGCTGTAATGGTGAAGGAGCTCATCCGAGCAGCCCGAGCTGGGCTGCCAAGGCAACAAAGTGTGTATGTTTCTCATGTTTTGGCCCGTTTTGTGTGCCATTGTGTGTGCGCGATTGTGCGCTCACGCAGCCAAGCTCGGCCAAGCTCAGATTTTGCACGATTCTTCACGATTCGGCCGAGGGGGTGGGGCGAGGGGGGTGCAGAGAGTACGCCGCGGCATGAAAATGGTGCTGCAGTGAAATGGTTTAAATTCGGGTTGTGTTCCGTATATTTATCTTGCTCACCGTTTGCTGAGCAGCGAATCAAACTACAAGACACAGGGAAAAACAACAAACGGGTCAATTCATTATTGAATAGGGTTGGGAGAGTTACGAGATATGCCCGTGTGGTTGTGTATGTATCCGAAAAGGGTAAAGGAGGTCGAGAAAGAGAGCGAGAAAACCCACCGAGCCCCCGAACGCGCGCGAGAGAGAGAGAGATGCAATTGGACAGAGTGACAAAAAGAGAGAAAGAGAGAAAGAGAGAGGAGGAAAGGAAAAGAGACAGAAAGAGAAAGCGCAAGTTGCTATGTTTGTTTCGACTTTATAGGTTATGTTACGATTCTCTGCGTTTTCTCGATGCTTGGCCTCATATCGAATCGGCACACACTTTCAACATACAAACCACTCTCATGGCTGGCTGCGATGAGCAACGGTGACTACTGTTGTTTTCGAACTCTAAGCTGCGATTAGGTTGCTTGGTCTGCGTGTCGGTGCTGGGATATGTGGAGAGCCACCTGCCCGCTTGCCTGCCTGCCGCCAGGAGAGCGGCTTTCCTTCTTCATTTATTCATATACACTCCTTTCCCATATAAAACACACATTCGGCACACATATAGTACCGGGGCAATCTGGTGCTACAACACAACTGGTGCCGCTGGCTGTGTGTGTTTGATAATTGGAGTATGTTTGCATAATCACGTGTGTGCTTTCCATTTTACTAGCTTGTAAGTTATGCTCAACATTTGAAGTTATGCCACGGCCAAAATACCAGTCTCCTGCCACTGCCACTCGCTTGCCTGGCTGGCTGGCTGGCTGGCTGTGGTAGTGCACCAAGTACGCGCCTGCGCTGGTGTGTGCGTCGGTTTGTTGATATGAGTGTTCCCCTGCGCTATATGTAGCGATTTTGACGCGGGGTAGCGCGTTTTTGGTGCTCCTTCGCTCTCCGCGCTGGCATTCTTCACAAATCAAATATAGAAAATGCCGTATGTCGGTCGCCCGTCAGAGGGCTCTCCCGCCATGAATACCGGTTTAACGAAGCTCTAGAGCAGAGCTGGTGTGTGAAGTACTTACTACACACAGCACAATGCAATACATTGCTCGATACGACGATTGCGCTCGGGTTCACTTGTTTCGTAGTGGTTGGTTGCCTGATATCTAGCTAGCTAGGCTAGACGTTGGGAACGAGTCGATGGCGTCGATGAATCGAATGCTGCCCAAATGCCGCTGCCGCAGATTTCCAAAGAACAGATTTATCTGAGGTTTATCTGAAAAAAAAAAATCAAAAACATCGACGCCACCGACAGCATCCGATCGTATTTACTGTTCCCGCATTTTGTTGGGCCCCTTAGAAAAGTACACAAAAGTATTCATCATGCACTGCGCGGACTGGGGTACTCTGTTGCATACCAGCACTGCCAAGTGTATGTGAACGATAATGCGTACTCCAAGGCTCTACAATGCCAAACACACGACTCGGCCTTATTGTGTACACACGAGAGACACCACCAGCAACCTTACCTTACGACGATAACAGAGATCTGCCGTGGCTGATTTGTCAGTGGCGTAGTGTTGGTAGACTGTGACACGAATGTACCACTCAATTTCAATAAACACGTTAAATGACTTAGAGACCAAGACAACGCGCGCGCGCGCGCGCGCGACAGAGACGGAGCAGCAGCGAGTGAGGGAGACAGGCTGGGAGAGAGGGAGAGAGGGAGAGAGAGAGACCGGTGCATAGCGGCCAAGGGCGTGGGCCAGAGCGAGCTGGGCTCTCGGCAAATTTGAAACTCACTCACTCACGAGCGGCGAGTGTCGAAGCGAGAAAACGGAACGCGCGGGCTAAGAAAGGTTGAAAGAGAGCCGCAACTTTTCTCACACAGCGTTACTGCGCTGAGAAGTGAAGTGAAGTGAAGTGAAGTGGAGTGCTGTGGTGTGGTGCGCGCGGGTACGACGACGACCACGACGCACGCCAGCTAGCTAGCTAGGCAGCAGCAGCAGAGCAGCTAGGCAGCTAGGGTAGTGTTGGTACGTTCGCACTGCTCCCGTTTCCGTTTCGACTTACGGGCGGAATGAAGAAATCGAAACTTTTTGCTTCCTCCTTTCATTCGGTCAGCGACCGTGGGAGCATTCGGCCGTGTGCGCGCGTGCACTTGTGTTGTGTTGTGTTGTGAGTGGTGAGCCCCGCGAGATAACGTGTGGTGAGAAGAGCATCACGCTCCACATCCTCCTGTTCTCCGTTCGCCACCGAGCGCGACGCGTCTCGTTCTTCGGTTGCTTATCACCACCGGGTATATATCCTTGGAGGTCCTTGGAGATCCTTGGCGGCGTGAGTTTCCTTCAAACCCTGTTTCCCAGTTTGTCCCAGATGCCCTGCGTGAAGAAAGCGATTGGACTTGGAGGGCGCACTTGCACTTCCGCGTGTTCCGCGCCTGATCAGATAAACAAACGGTGGATATTGTGCAACTGACTGTGACTGACCTCCCCACACCCCACCCCACACACCAGAATAGTGACTGAACAAACAATTTCGAATGTGTCAACAAAACGAGCCCGCGCTCTGTGTGATGATGTGATAAGAGAGTTTCTTTAACAACAACAACGCGTACAAAAAAAAAGGAAACCAAAATTCGCGCGTCGACAGGCCAGCGCGTAAAGATTGCCAGAATCCGCCAGAGGCTTTGCGATTGCGTGTTGTGGGAGCAGAGTGACGTAATGGACGTAGTGCGGTGCGGTGCGGTGCGTGCGCGTAAATGTTATTTTTATCTTATTTTGGAACCGAACCGCCGACTACGGCGGGAGAACGATCACGGGTTTTGCGTTTTGTTTTTGTGCCTCTGTTGCCAACCGTGTACGGAGAAGAGCCCCCAGCGCTTACCCTTTGGCCGCTTCCCCAGGCGGGGCCGATGCGTTCAGACAGGCGCAGCGCAGCAGAAAGTGCATTACAGCTGCCGACTTGCAGTCCGCCCATGAGGATCACAAGAAGTCTAGCCGAGTGTTTGGGTAGCAAAATAAATATTTGAACCGCAGCCTCTCTATCTACCAACAGCTCAATCATCTGGTATCGTTTTCCGAATTTTCCGAAGAATTCGGTCCGCCGCCTCAGACATCGATCGCATGCTGTTTCCAATTGGTGCAATCTGCACAAGCAAGATTTGTGCACTATTTCTAGGAACGAGGATGTACCCGGAGATGTATTACCTTTCCCCCCTTTTGGCTTCGCAGGGCAGGGCCGGCACCGGGACTTGAGAATAGTGGCCAAGTACTTGAGGTGGGGATCGAGCTAAGGTTAATGGAACACTCCCGAGCGCTGCGCCACTATTTTATGGCCACCACTGTTTGAATTCATTACGAACGGCAACGGCCCAACCGTTTGAGCGCAATGAATGAATGAATGAAAAAAAAACAGGGAAAAAAGGGCAAAAAAACAATCACATTTAACTGGGATCGTTTTGCCTTTTACAAGCATCGACTGTGTGCCGCGCGAGTACAGCGAGAGAGGAACACATAGATGTTGTTGACCGGTTAAGAGGAAATGATCGTTACAATTTATGCGCGCACCGCACCGCACCGCGTGTCCTGCGTACTGCGTGGGTCCATTCGTTTTGCTATTGACGCGTTACAGCACTGCTGCGCTGCCAGCAGTGATCCGATTATCATCATGTTTTCCGAAGGTTGCTGCCTCGTTCGTTCGCCCGGTGGTTCGTTTACTCAGCTTTGGCGAGATTCTCGCCGAATCGCGCCCGCTCTGCCAAACTCGATCGATGCAATGCAGGGTCTGTCTGTAGCCGATTCCGATATGTCAAGGAGAACCGACCGAAATGGTTCGAAATGGTTGGGCTTCTTGCTGGCTGCTGCTGCGTGTGCGAGAGATGTTAACGGGTGGTGAGTTGCGCGCAATGAGTGTTACTGCGCTTGTTGTGACAAGGAATTGTTTGCACTTAATCCGCCTAGGTGTCAAGAGGGTGGGGGGGCAGGGTGGTAACTCACTCACGCCCGTTGGACACCAACCCGACCCGACCCGACCCGACCCGTCACGTCGTCTGCAGCATCATTCGCTTTGCTTTGCACAGAATGTGTGATAAGGCATTAGCAGCAACTGCGAAACGTAACACAATCAACCACAATCAAAACATATCATCCTATCCGAACCCCAGCACCAGCACCTCCTGCCCACTCTCTGTGTTTGCGTACCGCGAAACAGTGCGCGTGCGTTTGTGTATGTGTGCGTGAATGAAAAATGGGCTAATTACATGAAGCCAACCAGCAGCAGCAACAGCAACAGCAACAGCAGCGAGCGCAGCAAAGAAACAACAGCAATCATAAAAAAAAACTTTTACTTCTACTTCTGCTTGAGTGTACACAGGACCAACAACAGATAAGCTGACAAAGTGTGTTTTCTTTTTATTTCGTAGCAGAGAACCGTATCAGCAGCAGCAGCAGCAGCAGCAGCAGCAGCAACCGATTGAAAGTTGTTGAAAGCACTCCACAAAAGTGGCTGCCAGGGTTCGAACTCTGACGGCGCCAAAACCCGGCCTAATCAGTGCACCGTGCACCGACGGACTCATGTAGCCAACATTGGCCGATGAGTTCTCCAACAAGTAAAGACAAATAAAGACCGTAGACGGGTGATCTACTAGGAGCCCTAGGGAAGTGTACAGAAAATAGTGTTAAGCAACGCGTGTGAAAAGCCTTCGCGCGCGAACACAGAGGAACAGCAAAAATCGCACAGGATAAGCAAATCGGTGCGCCATCGGTTAGCCGAAGCGGGGGATTACTTACACAAATCGTTTCAACGTTGGATTTTGGGCGACCAGTGTTCTAGCGAAACGAAAATGTATCACGCAAGCGGCTAACAACGATATAACGCGGAAGGGCGCGCGAGAAGCTGCTGTGCACATACAGAATATACAAAAGGTACATTGACAAAGCATCACAATAGAGAACGCGTATCTATTGTTGTGTGTTTGGTGCTTTGTGAGACTTCCAGCATCGGCACATCGGTGAGTGTGCGCCGCGCGCAGATCCAATCAGTTTTCTCCCCTCACACAATCTTCGCATTAAGTGAGTTATTATGGAAACCAGTTACAATACGACGGCGGTGGGCGAAGGAGGTGCACCCGATAGCGAGTTCGATATCAATATGTTCGACCAGTTCGTTTATAAGGTTGGTATACTTTGGTTAAACATTTTTTAAACAACAACATTCGACTTTCAGTGCTGAAAGTTTCATCTTAGTACGTGGAGTTTTTATGGAAAGTTATGCTTAATTGAACTCGAAAGAAGAAAAATAATACTGCACACTCACATCGAGAACACAAGGTCTACTTTAAAAACTCTCAAAAACACAAAAATTTGCAAAATCAACTATATATGCTGTGCTTTACCGTTTCTGAGAACCCAATACCGTAGATTGAAAGATTCAGAGTAGACGTCGTAGTGGAACATACAATCGGCAGCTGAACTGGAAGGTTTTAAGATCAATCGAGGCAAATCCTGGACTTCAGGTTCGGGATATTGCAAAAAAATATGGTACCAGCAGAAGTACTGTCTAGAGAATCTGTCTGCGAAAAAGCTACTGTTTTTCCTTGCATGAAAGCATCCAAAAAGGACACTTAAGCAAAACCTAGTCCCTAAAACACGCGCTTCTAGTTGTACGAAAAGGTTATGACGAGGTACAAAGGATGCTTGCTTATGGACGACGAAACATACGTGAAAATTGATGTAGGACAGCTTCCTGGACCAAAATTTTATCTCGCCACGGCACGGGGAGATGTCCCCTCCAAGATCAAATTTGTATTCGCCAATAAATTTGCACAAAAATTAATGATATGAAAAGGAATTTGCACCTGTGGACAGAAATCAAGGTTTTCATCACAAACACGACGATGAACTCAACTCTATACAAGGAAGAGTGCCTCAAAAAGCGAGTTCTATCATTTATTAAGTCACACAAAAGGCCGGTAAAGTTTTGGCCTGATTTGGAAAGCTGCCACTATAGCAGGGATGTAGTTCTGTGGTACTTTTACTGGTAATATCAACCCACCAAATTGCCTTAAACTCCGTCCATTCGAAAATTATTGGGCAACAATCAATAGGAAGATGAAGAAGATTGAAAAGGTGATGCGGGATGCTACAGAGATGGCGGGAAATTGGAGGTTTATGTTGAGATATTAATGGTTGTCTGAAATCTGAATCCTCCCGCTAGCTCCAAATTGTGAAAGCATTTAAAATATATAAAACTACACCCATTGTTGGAACCGGGTAAATGGGCAGGATGAAGAATGAAACGCTCAAGCGTTATGCTCAATTCGAAAGATAACGCTCTTGCCAAGGACATATCTAATTTAGAGCATTTTTCGGTTCATCGTTATTGGTTTAATGGTAACCTTATGTTCTCTTTTTGATTTTCCGTTCAATGTTATTTTAACTACCATCTTGCTGCTTTTTCGTTTTCTTGTACCCTTTACCCAAGCTCTTGGTATAGTATCCGAATCGAAATAAATAGCAACTGAAAGGTGTACAGGTTTTTGTTCAATCTGAAACGAGCGAACCTGGGCCGTTTAAATGTGTTTGAACATTGATGTTTTTATGGATGTTATACAGAAGGCCGTTGTTTTGCATACCCAATTGTATGTAGGTCGACGCACCGTAGTTGATTCGAGCTTCGAGAGATGGCTGTTCTATTCAAATCACTCGATATCGGCATTAGCAACGCGCACCATTAGCATATTTTACTTTTAACAAGTTTTACGGTTTCGTCTCCAGCGTTGTTAGTGGGTAGCTAGTATACGGAGGCTATGCGCTGTTCTCTCCTGATAGGGAGAGGGAGAGAGAGACGAGCGAGAGATAATCTGGGAAAGAGAGAGAGAGTATGGTGGGGGAAAAGAGAGAGGAAGAGAGAGTGAGAGTGAGAGAACGAGCGAGAGAGGTAGGGGGCTGTAGTAGATGTTCCGAGATCCTGGAGTATCTTACCCTTTTTTGCTGAAGAGCCAAATAAATACGATAATCATTCTTAATTCAATCTCAAATCTTTCTCGACTCAACCTGAAATCTTGCATTTTTGTTGGTGCCATAGCCGCCAAACAAATGTTACGGGTAAGAACTTTTTATGTGCCAATATTCTTTTCGTTTTGAAACTTGTCGTAAAAAAATGTTATCAAATGTAACAAAGAGAAATGCGTCTTAAAGCAATCTGTGATGAATGATCTTTTTTGACTGGTTCTTCAATAGGTTGTTTTTAACTCAAATGGATGATTTAAAATATATCATCAATGTACGTAACGTGTACGTGTTGCGAAAAAATATTATCAGATGGCCTTTGTTTGTCAAACAGATGAAACACGCCATTTGCTGTTTATGATGGATACTATGGAAAATTAACGGTTTGTCAAAATATTTCCCGGATTGGAAATAGAAACGTGTAGCTAATAATATACAGCTTTTACCCAAACAAAACATAACTTGATATCACATTTAACAAATCATAACTTGATATGGTTTCCATCAAATGAGAGAGTTTTCTTTCGAACCCATTGTATAGCCCTTCAGAAGGATAATAAGTACTAGCGGTAGGAAAAAAAAGCCTGTACAGTATTGGTGAGCATGTTTGAACAGGGAACAGGGAAAGAACAGGGATGTCCTGACCTTATCTATGTTTATCCGCAGTTTATCTCTAACTAGATTTGTCAGTTACTACTTACTTACTTATCCGACCGCTGCAACCGCAGAGGAGTGGGTCCTGGTCTGCAATAGAGACTGACCCTTCGCCACTCCGCCGGTCAAGCACCTTCGTCCACCAATTCGTTATCCCGGCTGTTCTCGAACGGAGCTTAGTACGCCCCCTACACTAGAATACACGGCTGAGATAGCTTGGCATGCTTGCGGGTTGTGGCTCGTTGTCCGCTATTCTTATGACGTAACCACCCCACCGAAGTCTGACGTCGCGTATACGTTGCACACGCTCTACGCTCTGAAATCAATCTGAGTGTCTCCTCCTAGGACGCGGCTAAAGGGAAATCTATCAGTTCTGAACAACAAAGTCCACGTCTTAAATGCGTATGTCAGTGGGACTACTGGGATCATAAAGATTCTGTTGTGAGACACGAGATGTGAGCGAAATAGTTTCCGTAGACTGTAAAATGACCTGTATGGTGTCAGCATCCTTGCGCGAATCTCCACCGTTACGTCGTTGTTGGTGGTAATCTTTGGCTTTTTGGTTGTCGTTTATCTGCACACTGAGACTATGCTCCGGCAGCCTATTCCAGGCATACGCCAGGATCTGGTTTGGACTTGTTCCCGTCACTTCCTGTCCAGCACGTTGTTGCAAAGGGCGCAGACTAGGCAATACCTTGGTGGAAGCGAAAGGATTACGGAGCTTGCCATCTACCTTTCCCATGCTATGTTTGGTTGCCATCCCGAAACTAGCAAACATCATGCTCACACATAAATTTTTCCTGTGGTTATGCTATCACATGCGGCCTTGAAATCGATGGTAAGTGCTTCTGCGAAACTCAATCATCTTTTCAAGGATATGACGAATGCGGGTGGGGAAAGCAATGATTTATTAGTACACCGCATCTAAATTTTTAAAATGATGGAACTATGTACCCACCAAGTAAACATGTCGTCTCTTCGTTTGCTCCTCTTCTTCGAAATTACACCAAGCATACAGAGAGGACGCAGCAGTTGATAACGTTAATGGTTCTGTCCTTGTGCGCATAGATTGGTGGGGTGGGAAGGGTCGATAGAAGTCCGCGAAGATAAATAGCTATATAAGCGAAACGGTATCCTGGAGTGCTTCTCAGTGGCGAATCTTAAAGGATTTTATTCAGAAACAACTACCAACTTGCTTCGAATTCCCCATTCCCATCCTGTTTTCCTCTGCAGCTGCATCCCGGAGGTCCGCTCCCTTGTACATGCTTTCAATTTCCGTTTATCGCAGTTGCCGAGTATTTCCTGGTTTGTTGAAGCTAGGGGGGCAATCCGGACGGATTGAGGCCTTTTTCCACGGAATCGATTCAGTTGTCACGGTTCCATTATAATGAAGTGTTTCTCTGCTGTAACGACAGGCTAGTAAAATTTGACCAAAGCCTTTGTGTGTTTTATGTGCGGAAGCGGAAGCTTTTGTTTTGAGGCTCTCTGGACTTTAAATCTTTGTAGATCTCGGGTGCAATGGTAAAATGAGAATATTTGTAACAAATCATCATCAGCTAAAATGGATTTGAATTGGTCATCAGGCACATCTTCTACTCGCTGTGCAGCATTTTAGAGTGTTGCTTGGGAAGCGTGCACGGGAAGCATGTCCTGATGACCGTTTCGCCATTCGCATAAGCAATCAAACCTTGGGTATCTCGATAGCGTCTGTTTCAGCGTCCGGTTTGGCTGTTGGCAACCTTTTACTTTGGCGACAACCCTTCGGAGGGCGAGATGAAGTGAGCTTACGGGGCTTCCCTCGACGGGCACCATCCGTGACTGCCCTCCTATAGACTGCGGTGCTGCTGTTTGTAAATTGTACTTAAGATCAACATCGCACTTGATAGTTCTGGTATTTGCTATAATTATTCTCAATACCCTTCGCAGCTACCGGTTGGCCACTGTTGACTTTAACGTTTAGCGAGTTTTACGACTGATACAGAAAGTGCCCCTAAGGACGAGCACAGGCTGCAGTTGAATTTAACGATTTTGCCATTTTAAAACATGAGGTTCATAAGTGTCCCCAGAACTGGTTTTCTTTTATCGATTTGCGGTTCTGTGTCGCAATTTATCCAAATCGGAACGTCTCGTAACCAAACCATGTGAGAGCAGGAAGAGGAAGGGGGAAGGGGTCGACCACATTTCCGAGCCGATTCCTAGAATCAGTGTAATAAAATTAGTAGTAACTCCGGGTTTCGTTTCACAACCTGCTCCGTCCGACTTACCCGTAAAAAAGCCATATTTCATCGGTTGCCTTTGGTGGATTTCCGACATGCGACGACGATCCGCTAGTTTATTTTCTAAACAGGTTGTATTCTGAACGCATTATATTCCATTCCACGCGGCTAAGGCAAATAACGACTGTAAACGATGGCAAAACGATGGAACGGGTAGATTCTTTCTAGAACTCTAGCTGTTCATGGTCATGACGACCCGAGCTGACAGTTCTTGATCAGTTTGGCGTCCCATTTTTCTTGTCGCATGAATGACGGTCGAAAACTTCGCAGTTCTTCTTTCTCGCTCTCTCCCTTGACACTGGCCCTCCCTGGGGCTCAAACAAATGAAACGAGGCGTTAAAGGATGTTCCAGAACCCTAGTATTTCGGGGTTGCCATTGATAGAGAGTGGTAACTGCAAGAAACTGCTTTGTTTTGCTCTGCTGAAAATTGAAACATAAGTATCCCATCCTTGTCCATCAACAATGCATTTTTTCAGATTAGTACAAGATACTAATAATAGTTGTACTGCTCATCTTGTACATATCCGGGCAGTTTACAATGACAATCCAGCGTAAGCCTAGAACCCAACACCTAGAGTATAAGGTTGTCGTTACGGCTACGGTTACGACGAGTTTCTTCAATAGCCCCGAATCCTGAATCGATCACTATTGTATTTGCCTCCTCTTCCTTAGTCATTGCCATGGCTGGTGACGCGCTCGTCTTCCTTAGAAAATTCTCTGCACACCCGTTACCCGTTATGAGCCGGCCCTAAAAAATCATGTCTACCGAACGCGGACGCGCATTTGCACTGCCCGATTACGGACGTGCCCCCCAAGTGAGGTTCCTTTTTTTGCTCCTCCTTCCCATAGCCCATAAGTGTAGCGCCTCGTTAGGGTCTTGCTTAAGAAATATTTGTACGGCTCACAGAGAGCACCGAAATCGATTCGATCGAAATTCTAATCGGGTCAGAGATATGACGCAGTCTTCTTTCTCGCTAACGTCGTAACTGTGCCCCAGAGGATGGGGTCTCTCTTTGTAGCACTTCATGAGCACACTTACAAAAGCGGATCAATGTGCTTCAAATAGCGAACCAAATCGAGCATAACCACTGTGCTGTATCGTAGATGGACCTGGTGCGTGACCAAAAAACCAGTTGAAGGACGCCCGAAGAGACCAGAACACTCGTACAATGCGTAACCAAGTAATGAGCACGCAGTATTTCCAGCCCCGACTGCAAGGTTCAGGCCCTAGTCAGTCCCTAAAAATGTGTTAGTACAAAGAACAAATTTCAATTTCTTGAGAAACCCAAAGGTTCCCTCCAAAGCGATCAGTTTCTACGACCTCCTGCAGCGGTGGTAGGCTGGAAACGACCAAAAATGGGAATCGCCACTATAAAATCCGCCTGGAGTGAACGATGACAGTGAGCTTTTCGAATGGTTTCAAAGGATTGCGAAATCAGTCACGTGTTAGCAGTACCCAAACTCGCACTAGTTCTTGTACGACAGTAGTGAATCGAGCACCACCTGGTCACTGCAGCACCATGCCATTACTTACGTTGTTGTACGTATCATCTAGGTGGAACGTCACTAATGAAGAGTTCTCCCGGTCCGGTTCGAAATTCAAAATCACTCCAAGCTGAGCTCCAATTCGGTTTGTAGAAAGTGTTGTTGAGTAGAAAAAACCTTCAACAAAAGGCGTGGTTAACATTTCGTTAACACTGCCAGAGTCTCTCAATGAAGATGCTCGTCGAAGATCGGCGACGAAGGATTTAAAATAGTTTTACAAAAAGGAGAACCTTCCAGCTCGAACTCGATGTTTAAACACAGTGACTAAAGTAAACATCGCTCCCTTGTTGGATCCTTTGGCAGGCACATATGAGTTCGTTCTGTATGCTGTGGATTGGCAGTTTGTAATCGGGCTGGGAGGACAGTGGAAATGTCCTTGGAAACGGGTTCATCACAAAGCACTGAATTTCCCTAACTTCTGCCTCGTGGTGATCGATACCACGACGAACATAGAATCGCCTAATGGGCCCGATATATGAAACAAATCTCCCAAGACTGACAGCGCTCTAGGTACGGGAAATCTCTCGTACCTCACGAGGAACGTTTCCCCTTTTCTGTCCAAGACATGTCCAAAACATAACCCAGCAAAGCATAAAAGTAATAGCTAGCATATGTGTGCGCCCGCGCGCTGCATGCTTAAGAACGCACACGACGGCGCTCCTAGATCGCGCAGCGCGACGTGTTCAGCCTGACCTGACCTTCGTCAGGCAATAACTGTCGAATGCGCTGCTACATGCTCAAGTGTCGCGTTACACATCATATTCGAGTTTGCGGCATTGCGGCGACGTCGACAACGCACCGACTAATGTTTTCAAACATCCGAGCACCGAGCACGACTCAGTTTACTCTCGCTACCGACCGACTGCCGAGGCGAAATAAACGGAAACGCGATACTTTTCTTTTCTGTTTCAGGAGCAATTTCTCGGTTATGCTGAAATTTTTGAGACACCAGTTTGTGACCTTGCAATCCGGCTTTGGCTATCGTGCCTAATCAAGAGTTTGGCCAATTTTTTGCATAAGACTATGATAAACGGTAAAAGTAAAATCCGTTAATCAGCTATCCAGGAAGAGCTAGCTTCAGAATTTCCAATTTCATCCTACGGCGCTATGCTCTCTATGGGTATGGACCATGCGTTACCATAGGTGACGGCAGAAACATTACCAACCCCGAGACATGAAACAGTAGACTGTAGAACAACCGAGCCCCGGCCCCGCCGACAGGATAAGTGCCAAACGATAGCTCTTTACAGTACACTACTTCCCCCGAACTGTCTGACGGGAGGTGCTAATACGACTTGACCGTAAGAAAATAAATCAACAGTCGGGCGCAGCAGCACTAGGCAAATGTTTATGTTTACTATTATTGCGATTGTACTATAAAACGACGCATTTACGACATCTGCGTCACGAGCGCCTGGCTAGCTGGTGGCTGGCTTGCGTCACCGCGTCGACGCCGTGTGCAATGTCGTTAGAATGCATTTTATAATCAATCAGTAAAGTGCATAAAGTTGGAAAATAAAACTGACTATTTGCCGACCGATAAAATCGGATACACTGTCTGCGAGAGAAGGTTTGCGTGCTTCATCGCATCACTAATGGGTTCTGTGCTGCCGCCGCGCTCTGACTTCCCAACAGCTTCCCAAAATATGATGCCCCCCCCCATTATCCAAAGCAACCGATAAGCAAGGAAGCATTGCCACCGCGCTTCTGTGTCACTGCTTTCAAATAATGCTGGATTAGCTACAAGGACACACGGTTCGCGGATCGTTTAGTTTTGCTTGCGCCAGACAAACGAGATACGCGGATGAAACAGTGTTTGCCCCTGTTTGCTCCAGAAACTCCTCTTCAAATTCGATTGCACAGTTGCCGGTGGAAAAGTAATTGGAAACAAGTCCCAAAACACATACATCAACCGACCAGCCCTAAGCTTTGCGTATTGTAACATTGATGCAAACAATATTTTCCGTAACATTTTCTTCCAATTGGAGCCCCACCCCACCACACCACACAAAAAGTATGTTTTTATGTACCAGATATGTATGCTGTAGCGTGTGCGATGTGCCCGAGCACATGTATTTCCGCAGTTTTTGTTTTTCACTGTATCCATTACACCGCACCCGCTGCTACCCGGTTGCTTGCTACTCACCTAATGGGGTGGCACAATAGGGCTATTGTTTCGCTTGCATGAGCTAATGTTCCACACATAACCTTGCACATACGAATCGCAAACCTTACTCTCACCACACCCGCACGCCGGCCTTCCCGCAGGTTGTTGCGTTTATAAATTGGAGGTTCTGGCGCTACACCACCACCTACCACACAATTATCTTATAACGGCAAAATGCGCGTGGTAAAAAAAAAGCAATGCACGAAAGCTAAGCCAGAGGCAGGGCAAGCCTAGAGGACGAGAGGACGGGCCCTGTCACTGTGTCGAGGCTTGATGAGTGAGGGTGGGTTTCGTTGGTGATTGAAGAACTCGTGCCACTTATTATCATGTTATCATCTATCAATTTTTGTCTAATTTTGATGAGTCCCATATCTATTGGGTGTGTGACTTCATTCGTGCGATTTTGTATTCGACATTCGTAACCTAATTACAACAACAAAACGTATGACTACCTTAATGAACTAACGGGATTGTCCTTCAATAAATTCATGAGGTTTTGAAAGCTCATAGTGCACCACACCATTCATATCCCACCATATTCACAGCATGACCGTTGCAAAGTGAATATTTCGCTTTGGTTGCGATGGACCTGGTTCACCAGGGCTTTTTGCATTTAGGATTCTTGTAATAACTCCCCTTTTCATCACCAGTGACGATTCGGTACAAGAACCCCTTTCTTTTCAGCCGCGCAAACAGAAATCTGCAAATGGTTTTCCTTCTTTCAATGTCACTTTTTTCCAATTTATGTGAAACATATAAGAAATTTTTCTAATCATTCTCCCGAGACTCAGGTGATGGGAAACTGTCGTGTGGTCAACTCCCAACAATTCTTCAAGTTCTTTTTGCATCTGACATGCATTCCGATCGAGCAATGCCATCAATTCTTTATCATCAACCTTTTTGACTGCTCAGGTCGCTCTTGGTCTTGCAAGCAAAAATCACCTCTTTTTATCCGTGTAATCAACATCTTACACATTATCTCCGCAAGAGCATGTTCACTATAAACATCCATAAAAATATGATGACTTTCGGTAACAGTTTTCGTCACATTAAAGTAATCCCCGCAAAAACACTTTATCCGGAAGAAAACTTGACATGTTCAAATGCTTAAAACAGGTGTTGTTTACACTTTGACCAAACAATCTATACTGCGTTAGATGCGTAATGATGCGTAGCTATCAAACAAATATTTCTTTAAATATTAATTTGTTACATTTAGTGAGTGACGCCATCTATTGTAAACCCGCACGAATTAATTCTCACTCCTAATACTTATTAGCTCTGCTCCTCCTTCAAGTTTCATTCACTGTTGTTTGGTTGTAATGGTTGCGAGCCTGCTCTCATATGTCCTCCAAAAAATTGCCTACCAGTGATATCGGTATTTTATTAATACAGACCATCGCTCGCTCGAAAAAATCGCTCAAAACATTTCCTTACATTTTCAAGCAACACTGTTTGACAACTTATTCGTTGTAAATTGATAACAACGCGGGGCTGACTCGAGCTATCTCATTTCCTCACGGGTCATTCCGGGTTGTGTCGAAATAAAAATGCATATTTAAAGTGTGATTACAATCAGCTAGTAAGAGGTAAATTAAACTCACCTTCCAATGGCCCATATTCGATCCAACAATGGCCATTACTTCGTTCATATGATGACCCAGTGCATGGAGCAAATGTGTCGAATAGTTTCCGAAGCCGAAGCGTAGTAAAGTGTTGAGGACAGTGCAATTATGCGAATAATTGTGCATAGTTATCTTGCCGCTCGTCGTTTCAATCGAAGCAACATTGCGCCCTCCCGCCCCCCAACTTTTTTACATTTTAAGATGCTGTCGCATTAATTGTGGGTTATGCTTATGCAAAGCACGGCACCTCCGAGCTAAGCTTGTTGAGCTGTAAATCGTTTCACTCCATTCGTATCGCCGGTCGGTCGTGCGATGTTGACGGATGTTGTTTATTGGTGCTCACATTTAGTATGCTATAAAAGTGATGATAATTAGGAAAATATAAATCAAAATAAATAACAAGACTAGCGCGGGCTCGGCGGCCAACCTTCGTGGTGTGTCGAATTGAATCGATTTTCTCTTAATAAATAGTCCAACAATGATGAATGATTTCAATCCATCAGGACAATACAGCTTTAGGTTTTTAAATCTGTAAAGCCGTTGTTAATGAAACCTTCGAGGGTCATAAAAATGTAGAAAGAGAAGAGGAGAAGGAATTGATATTCGATTCGAGGGATCGATTTGATGGGGTGATCAAATTGGGTTTTGATATGGTGGGACCAAAGGTTTTCGGAGCGAATTATGTATGTGGACTTTTTATTGCGCTTGAACTCATCTTGAATAAACTAGTTTTCGGAGCGTCGGAAAATTGTACAATTATATGTGTGAACTTGCTGAAACTATGTGATAGCTATCTATTACCGTGTTGTTCTATTTGTATTTACATTTCCATTTTCATTCTGTTTCACCGATTTCACCTGCAGACTTTTCACACACCTTCTTTCGGCGACGAGGAGTTCGATATCCAAGCGATGGGGAGCAACCATCTGCAACAGCAGCATCAGCAGCATAACCACCACCACCAGCAGCAACAGCAGCCGTCCCAGCAGCAGTATCAGATGCATAGCGGTACCCACCAGTCAAGCGATCATATGGGGCTGCTGCAAGATCAACAGCAGCAACCATTACCTACACCAGCGCAGCAGCAGCAGCAGCAGCAGCAGCAGCAGCAGCAGCAGCAGCAGCAGCAGCAGCAGCA
>NC_071287.1:5360221-5372874 GCF_943735745.2 Anopheles bellator | reverse complement strand
CAGCAGCAGCAGCAGCAGCAGCAGCAGCAGCAGCAGCAGCAGCAGCAACAACAGAATGTGCCAAATTATGGACAATGGCATCAGGAGATGGCCGCCCACCACAGGTAGGCTTCAAGGCAATCGTTTGCGCATAATAAATACCGTGCCTGTGACGCCCCCGGTTGCTGGGTAGAATCATAAAATCGATTGGCTGTTTGAATGGTGATTTCGTAAGCTCTGTCGTAGGGTTTTATATTCAAAGAATGTAGATGTGGGCTATCATATAAACATAAACAAAATAGAATCTACGTTTCTTCGTGTTTTTTCTCTTCAAACTGTAGACCCAAACGGCTGGGCCAATGGTCATCGTTCAAGTTTGCATTGGTTCGTCTTAGCGCCGAAGGAGATTACAGGCAATAAATAACGCGGATTGGGGTGCATCTGCAGCACAATCATTGTATGTGGACATCGAGCTTTAATCGATGTTTTCCTCTAATGCAAACACAGCAGCTAATAGGGAGGATTCAACGTAGGAACATAGGATTGCAGTTCTTAAGATGAACCTTAAGATTGTGAACCCAACCTTGATGAACGTCAAAGTTGGAAAATCTCAGAAAAGTGTAATCAAATAGACATAGGGCTTAGTAATTGGCAATGCAAAACTGAAGTCCCCCAGCATGGATTTCCTCATGTTTGTGGGATGTGCATTACGCATTACGTACGCAGCACTTACATTGTTTCCCCTCCCCCCAGCTGTTGATGCTGTGTTCTTCCCATCAATGAAATGATACCGTTTCTTGGTATCAGCAGTATTTATACTGAACTAAAGGACTGTTATTTTGTCATAATCGAAATGTCATCAGCAGGTTTTCGCACAAGTTTTCTAAACGGTACAGAGCTTCACTGTGTGCACCCACCAAGTCCAAAACACAAAAAGGACACCCATTTGAATGTGCCGAAAGCGCACCGGCCAGGTACGGTCCAGGTCCTCAAGACACACGGAGTACAATCAACGAACGCGCTTGTAAAGAGGCTCACGGAAGAGCGCCAGCGCCCCAGCAACAATGTCGTTTCATCTATCAAACAATTCATCATTCAACATCACACACACACACATGTTATATATGACAGTTCGTTTACGATTATCATAGTAAGCGAAAGATGGAGGAATGTTTCTGTGGATGCGGCCGGCTGGCCGGCGGGAATATATGTCAATCGCCCAAATGTTGTCCCACTGTGTACGGTTAGTTTTAATGCGCGAAAATCGCTCGTCTATTTGTTTCGTTGTTCTGTGAAGCCCGTACACACTGCAATCACCTTCCCAACCGACATATCATCAGCTGAACACTAGTCCGAACAACAACCCTACCCTGCACGTCATGCAGCCGCCGCAGCAGTCACCATCGATGGTCCCACCGCAGCAACAGCAGCAGCTTTCTCCTCAGCAGCTCATTCCCGGGAATCCGCTCAACTTTATCGGCCGCTCGCCTCCGCAGAACGGAGTCGCCCAGGGTAACGAAAACGGCACGACCAGCGACGATAGCGACGATACGATAGCGGTAAGCACTCTCCTAGAGCTAGATGTCTATTTATTTATTTTTGCTTTACATCGACCTCTATCGATCAGGTTGTTTGTAGTGGCAGAGCGGTTTTGCCCTATCCTTTTTACGAGTTTTGCTTTGTTTTGCTTTGCAGACCAACTCACTAAAGCGACCTTCGTCCGAGCCGTCTTACGGAGACGATTCATCGATAGCGTGCAGCATGAAGGCGTCGACGGCAGCCGCGGCTGCCAAGAAACCGAAGGTTACTAAGAAGAAGAAGAAGCGGGATCCGAATGAACCGCAAAAGTAAGTCAAAGATCGCTCTAGCGATTCATCCCCTTCGCGCGCCCCTACCACTCTTCAGCCCAGGCCTATCACCTATCAAACAAAAAAAAAAAAAAACTCCCGGCTGTTGGTTCAGCTTGCCGGCCCGGGTCTCATCATTAGAGTATGTTTCCATGGGTTGTGTATGTAATGCCGGTACTTTTCTTGCTCTTATTTCACCTCAACAATCAACTGCCGTCGTCGTCGTCGTCGTCGTGATGGGAACGCCACCGCCGCCGCCGCCGTCCGCCGTCGATCTACCTTCATCTCAGGCCTGTGTCAGCGTATGCTCTGTTCTTTCGTGACACGCAAGCAGCTATCAAAGGCCAAACTCCGAACGCCTCGTTTGGAGAAGTTTCCAAAATTGTTGCCTCCATGTGGGATGTGTTGGCACTAGAGCACAAAAATGTAAGTACGCACACGACGGAACCACAACGATTTACAAAATTCTCGCCAACCCCTTCCCCATGACGTATTTTATCGTTTAGCATCTCTAGACATGATGCAAATAATTTTTAAATGCGTCCTGGCCAACGATGTTAATTTTATAGATTTTTCAAGCAGCAGCTTCGGGTTCCGCTTACATATCAAGCTAATTCCACCTACATTTTGATTAACTAACATATAAATACATTTGATACATTTCAATTATTGAAATCAGTGCTCTCAAATTCACATCGGCGAAGGATAGCGCGCTCAATAAGTCCGTAGGATAGCTTATAAAACAACAATATTTTGATATAATTTGTATTTATTCATCAACATAGTCTCCTTTTAAGGCGATACAGTCAGTCCAACGCTTCTCTAACTTTTCGATACCATGTTTGTAGAACGATTTATCTTTCCCTTCAAAATATGCCTCAGTCCTCGGCGATGACCTCCTCATTCGATCCAAATCTCTTTCCCTGGAGCATCCTTTTGAGATCCGAGAACAGCCAATAATCGCTGGGGGCCAAATCTGGCGAGTATGGTGGATGGGGCAACAATTCGAAGTGCAATTCATTCATTTTCACCATCGTTTTCATTGACTTGTGACACGGTGCATTGTCTTGATGAAAGAGAATTTTTTTCTTCTTCATGTGCGGTCGTTTTGCGTCGATTTCAGCCTTCAATCGTTCCAACAATGCCATGTAATATTCGCTGTTGATTGTTTTACCTTTCTCAAGATAGTCTATGAACAATATACCATGACTATCCCAGAATACGGAGGCCATAATCTTGCCAGCAGAAGTTTGAGTCTTTGGGCGCTTTGGGCGGCTTTCACCGGCTGGTGTCCACTCAGCCAACTGCCGATTTGACCCAGGAGTGAAGTGGTAGATCCATGTTTCATCCATTGTGACGTAGCGACGAAAGAAATCCTTTTATCACGGTTAAATAGGGCCAAACATGCCTCAGAATCATCGATTCGTTGTTGGTTTTGGTCCGGTGTTAGCAAACGCGGCACCCATTTCGAACAAAGCTTCCGCATACCCAAATGTTCATGCAAAATGGTAAACACACTGCCTTCTAATATCTTTACGGCCTCAGCAATCTCCTTCAATTTCAATTTGCGGTCGGATAAGACGATTTTGTGGACTTTTTGTATGTTTTCTTCAGTAACTGCCGAATTTGGGCGACCGGAACGTTCAGCATCATCGGTGTTCGTACGACCACGTTTAAAGTCACCAAACCACTTCTCAACCATTTGCCTCGATGGAGCAGAGTCCGAATAACATTTGTCAAGCCACTGTTTAGTTTGCACGGTATTTTTTCCCATCACAAAGCAATGCTTAATGAGCACACGAAATTCTGATTTTTCCATTTTTTTCAATTTACAAAAGTTGATTGAATTGTTCACACTGTAACTTGGTAAATAATAGTCCGAATGTCATGAAACTTTGACAGATATCGTTTGAAGGTTGGTACTGTCTAAAAATCATAAGGATTCTGTATTTGTTTCGCCATCTATATGTCATCCTGCGAACTTATTGAGCGATGTGTTAGTTTGTTTCGTTTTTCTTAAGCCCCACGATTTATGAACACACTCTGTTAAGGTGCGGGTTCGACAGGTTGTTTGCCAAACTAAAACTATGCCAAAGTCTGTCACGTTTTTATGTTTGCTTATATAAAACCGACCTTCTTCTTATCATCATTATCCACATCTGTAACCCTTTAAAGGCAACTTGACAATGCCATCGGAATAGAAGTTTTGTGTCGAAACTCGTCGAAAATTCTTTTCAACTATCTTTCGTCGGTTGGTTCCCGCCAAAAACTTTCTGTGATCATCAGAACAAGTGGTACCTACTTACTGTACTTTTCCGGCCACTACACAACCGTCGAGCGGTCCGGGTTTAAGCGGTTCGAGCTGACGTCTTTCGCATAGAATCCGATGAAACTTGGCGGGGTGCGGCACAAACGGACGGAGGATGAGCTACGGACGAGACACAATCTCCTTAATCTACTAATTTCACAACGAGCGCTCGATCTGTGCTCGATAACTAAGCAGAACGGAATACGAATTATATACACGTATCCTTGTTATAAAGATTTTGCAAAATCTATCAAACTTGAGACATTTGACGTACCAACCTGTTAAGAGTTCAACAGTGTACTTAGAAACACAGTTTTGTTCTTTGTATTTTAGTATTGTGCAATTTATCACATTCGTTTTCGTTGTCGAAGTGCTTTGAAGTGAACAGGTTGGTTGTGCTGTGCTGCTTTTTTTGCGTTTTTGTAGGTGCATTGTGCAGTTCCTGTCGACATCTGCATCAATCGCAGCCGCAGCCGTCCAAGATAATGGGCATATGCATAGAGACGCTGAACTTCAAAGTATAACATTGTGCAACGTTGATCAACATGCTCGGCATGGTCTTTAGAAAATGCTTTAGAACAATATTTCTTGTTTGCTTTAGTTGCATAAAAATACACACTTCAAAATACCGTTGCTCTCAACGATCGCACTGTACCGCATCTATGACTATAAACATCTGCCACAGTAAGTTTCACAACTTTGAGTCGGTTTCATCGACCGAAAAAACGGTGTTTTGTTTGATGGCCTAAGGCATTGCTGTCGAAACATTCCCACACCGATTGCTAGAGTTGCAGTAGTAAAATATGTATATTGTGAGTGAGTTTGAATATCGTTCGCTTTAGCGAATAAGTTTCGTTAACATTAACTCCACTTTTACTAAGCATAAAATCGTTCGGCTCAGTCGCACATCGATGTTGATGAGCTCGTTGATTTCTTAGTTAATTTGCATTTGTCAGTCTGTCATGATTTATTCAACTGATTTCACTTGACCTATGATATACTGGAATCACGCTAATGAATTCGTTTGAAACTGTGTACAGCATGTTGGCTTACAGCACTTCGAGCAGCGTTTTTCGTTGATCGTGTAGATAAGTTAGAAGCACAATTCATTACAAGATATGTTTGGTAATGACAAGAAATTATTGACAGTCTCATAGTGGATTCAGCAAAACAGGAAAACAGAGTGTTACCGGGGGCTATGTATCGGCAGTTGGAAATTTGGCCATTCGGACACGGAAAATGTGTTGAAGAAACCCGAAACGAAAATAATGATACCAGCTGGTCAACGATTTCATTCCAGTTCTCTGAGGAATGTTTAAAACGCAATGTTAAATGTATTCGAACGCGTGAGTACTTGATTTGGTAAAAGAAAGTTGAAAGTTGATCACCCATCCAAAACATTTAGGTTTACCTTCGCTGGCCTTCGGGTTTATGAAAAGCTAATCGATACTGAATTATCTCCACCTCAAACATTCGCTTATTAGTTGTTATAAAAATCATTGTTGACCGCCAATGCAGACCTCAAGTCTGAGATCCGCCAAGTGAGGATGGAAAATTAATTTACTTTAACCCGAGAATTATTTCCCCAATACAACCTCAGTCGGTGGCGTTATTTAAGACTATGTATTGGACACATCTGGCATACCGAATACGTTCTTTTGTGTTGATTGAATTCTACAAAAATATTTAATGTTATAAGCAAGTCAAGAATCTGATCTAATATTTGTTGTTTGTAGAAGGGGATGATTGATTTTGTACATTTATCAGCCCATACACTGTACACTATACAGGCATATTTACGCTGTAAATATGAAATCGAGGATCTAAATCATAACTGTTGCTGACAGTCGTCATCTTCCAGTTTTGTCCGTGAATGTGAAGAGTAGGATGAAAAGATGCAAACAAAATAGAAGTGAAATGGCCTTTTTCCCTTCTGCTTTTCTCTGTTTCTCTGTTTTTTTACCTTCTCCTATTGCTGCCGAGCCTAAAGGAGTACAAGCAAGAGTGGTCTTTTCGGGATTAAAACTAGTTGAGAAATTGATTGATTATGGCACAACGGCCACTTTACATTCTGCCTTTGGAAGAAATGTTGTTACACGAATTGTCGTGGTTTTAGAAGAAATGGTTTTACACGAATTGTCGTCCGTGAAGGTCGCACTGCACCATTCCATCAGCTATATGGTGTGGAGAACGGTTGAACTCAACGCTTTTCATGACATTGACTAAATTTGAATCAACTATAATCTTTCAAAGTCTACATGAACTTGAGGATACAAAACGGTCCCACAAGACAATTTTACGAAACGGTAGCGCAGGTAAACGAAACGACTTTATGTATGCCACCGGATCAAGGTTTGAAATCAGATCAGGACCAGGCCAGCCAGAGGTCCTCTCGCGATGCGCACCTTTGATACACGACTCAGTGACCAAACAGCCGACCAGCGAGAAGCTCCCTTGCCCGATACAAAGCTGTTTCTGCCACCGAGCATTAAACAGAGATTCATCCATCGACTAAATAAGAAAACACTACGCACAGACACAGGATTGTAGCCGAATGGGGGATCGAGAGTAGAGCACGAATTTCAAAGCTGAGCTTTGGGATAGTTCGGGGTACTGCCTACAAAACCTTCTCCCTCGTTCTGAGGGAGGTCCCAGTCCCATAATCGGTAACTATCAGGAGGAGTACTAAAGACCTACCACTTTTTTTAACTCTTTTGTATTATAAAGGCTTTGAGCTATAGTGGCCTAATATTCGTCTCTTAAAGACCTACCACTGATCTGAGATTTGTACCATGTGGAAGATCCTTGAAAACATGATTGCTTATCTATGGAATACATGACATGATCTGTGAAGCTGCGGTGAATCTTGCAGATATATGCGCGCCCAAGAGGAAGATTCTCAGTGTAGTTTGGCTTGGTATGTGTGGAGAGACAATGGAGGAGCCGTTGCAAAAGCTGTACTTTACGCACTGTCCAACGACGCAGCAGTAACTGCGCAAGGTACACGTTTCGCCAGGCTCCGATAGACTGATCATTTTATGATAATGGCAGACGAAGAACTACCCCGTAGAGTTTTCTTAGGACGCGCAGAAAAACAGAGGGGACATAGTAGGCCCGGTTTGAGATGGTACGACTGAATCGATAGTCGATAGCAAGACCGGACGGTTTAACGAGTTTGCAGATATCGGTGCCAGATCGCGAATGATGGAGGTAGTGTCTGGTGCTTTCCAGGAACCGCTGGGTGGTTGTAGCATTAGGATAAAGCAACCCAATTTAATCAGAAGACGCTCGAGTCGAGATAGTCGAAGAACGCATAGAAGCACATTAAATCTAGCAAGAAATCAAGCAAGACAGTTTTGTCTTCAGCTACTCGCGAAGGACGCTTTCCCTGAGACGCATATCGCTTAAATGACTGACTGGTTATTTTATGAGTATGTAGGCTCCACGAATTATCTTGTTATGTATAAAAAGCATATGGCGTCCAACCTGTTCGGCTTGTTGACAATTGTATTGTACTTTTGCCAGTAATTTCTTGGCACTGGAGATCCTCAGACCACAATTAGTTTTGACGATGTAGCACGAAAGCAAACGTAGATGCTGGTCAAATCAACATACAAGCAGGCCTGGCTCTTTATTTTTATGTTTGATAGAAGAGCAGCTGTTAGGTCTAATGATCGGACTTTCCAAACTTTGAAACATTGAATGAAACGAAGCTACGAGGGTCGGTTAGTACTGTGTACGACGCTACCTTAATTGCCATTAATATTTTTTTAATTTAATTGCTGCACCAAATATAGTTATAGAAAACTTCGTATTATCCCATGCAATTCGTGCGGAATAGATTTCTTTACCCTGTGTTTTTCAAAGTAAAACCTGTGTGAAAGGGGTTGGCGCGGGGTCGCGGACAATCCCGCCTGTAAAAGCACAACGTTACAGAAAGCAACAGAGATTTATATTACGCCTGGTGCCCGTCCCAGATAAGAAGAAGAAGAAATGTTCCAAATAATACATTTTTAAACCACCCATACATTAATGATAAGTTTCGTTGAACTCGTCCCCGTTTGAACTCGACTATGTTGCTACAGTGGATTTGCCCCAATTTGTTCGTTACTGTCCGTGACATGTGGTGGGCTTACAGTACACGGTTGCTTTCGCTTTTATCCTAGAAGTGAAACTACTTACAGTAAATGTCTGGTAATGACAACGAAATGCACTAGTGTGGAGAGGTATAATTTGCACGAGTAACGCGGGGAACCCATGAGGGGAACTTTCTATCCATCATAGTCTGGCTTGGTGTGAATTTAATTATGAAAACAAATTCAGATGAACAGTAAATGAAAAGCCCGAAATTATTCGATCAAAAAATATGTTACTAGCTACTAGTTCCTAGTAGGATGCCAGCGTTTGCTTTGTTGCTATGCCAGAATGTTTGTCGTTCTGTTCAAAATATCATGTTATACTATTGCCGTTTATGCACAACGTTTATTCACCAGGTTACGGCAGTGTAGGATATTATCCGTAGCCTTTCGCTTGCTATAGAAAAAGTTTCCTATTGTACAGATGTTTATTAATTGGTCGTTTACATTTGAATTGAAATTTCGTGCAGTTGTCGGATAATAAAACCATTATCGTTATTCAAGTGCTGTCATTAAAAAGTATTTGTGTTTATTTGTATGTAAAATTTCAAAAAACTTTGCGCTTTGAAAGTTGAGTTTAAACAACCGGCTGTCGGTGAAAAAGTCGTACATCACGTTTGAATCTTCCGCCACTTGAAAAGTAAGCATGCGCCCAAGTTACACATGTCTCTCGCTCGCTCTACACTTGTTTTTGTAGTTGCTTTTCGAATGGCGCGTGAACAGAGAAACATTAAGGAGGGTACCACGGCACACATAGCCAGGCATTTCGCTTCACGTGATACTCAGTGCATGCCATAAGATGTCAGCTTCTCACTTTAATCTTACAGCGAACCTTCAAGAAAGATGCGTGGAGATATTTTCTCATTACATTCAGCTCTTCATACGCCAGAACTGATAAGATAATGACAATTCTTGTTCAATTTAGCCTCCTGTCGCTTTCTTTCGTGGGTCGATTGTCTGACTGACCTCCATATGTTTGAATCGAAATGACGTTTCGGCACTTGCGTTTTTAAACAAATGAAATACAATGTGAAACTACGAAGCTGTGGCCAGATCGATTGATTCAAAACCTCATTGAAGTCTGCATGGCCAGATTGGTTGAATGCCTTCTGATTGATTGTAATAACTTTCCGGATTAAACTCGCGGTTTCTTTACTTAAATGTACCATTTTCTTAGGATTGATAAGGCTAATTTGAAATTTGACAACCTTTTCCAACTTTTGTATAAGACGATACATTTTTATTTTTATGATTGTTATTCATTATTATTACTACCATTGAAAATAAAATCGAATTGCTATTGAATTTAATATTTTGTTCGGAATCGAACTTTCGTGGGTTTGACAAAGACAAATGTGTTCCAAGTGTTTTTGGTGTTGCTCGACTTACTCGTTAGTAGGTAAGTTGTGGAAACTCGCAACTATACACTGGATGTATCCGAATGGCCTAGACTTCATTTGATAACTATTGGAGAATTCTGAAATATGTTTGAGGTTATTTTTTGGTTATTTTTGAAATGTATTTGCTCAATTCGTGTCCCACCCAAATATTGGGGTTTTTTGGGTGAGCATGAGTGATTCTCAACTGTTATTGTTTGCAATAGATTTATTTTTGTTCTTTCTTTCTTAACGACCATTCTCGAACGGTTCGTTCGAGGCCGAGGACAGGTCCTGTTTCTAATACGTAATCCAGGATCCCAAATCCCCTCGTGTGCTCAATGTTGACACACGATGCTATGCAATGATAGGGCCGTTGTATGATGCGTCTATGTATTTATATGGCTATGGCCCATGTACCCAAGTGTGCAGAAAGAGTTTTTAATGACAGCAGCAGTCTCGTAAAACTTCGCTGTGTCATAAATAGATTTTATTTTGAATGTAGCGAATAATTAGATACTGGTATTTCATTACCCGTTCTGACTATTACAACAACTACAAGTAGATTGACGTATTATAATATGAATAGTTTTAAATTATTCATCAATATTAAATTTGTTTTGACCTGTATTGTTACACACCTTGGATGCCGCTACCTTAATGTGGAGAAATATTTCCCCGTAACTGGGCCGTATTTATGGCTATATACCTATACATTCTTATGAAAATGTTTAAATGCTGTGTTTAAACATTAAATGATCGCTACTTATGTTATTTTCAGAAAATTAAACAATATCATTGACAGTTAATCATAAACAAAAGTACATAGAGCTCAGTAGCTGCCGTACACACAGCGATGTTGCTGATCGTCCTGTTCGTCCAAATGAGGTGATTACGTCTAAAAACATTAAAAAGTCCATGAAATGATTATTGCCGATCGTAAATTGAAACTGCAAGAGATAGCTGACAACCCAAAGACATTTGAAGGCAGAGGTTTATTTTTTACTTTGCGTGAACATTTATCCATGAGAAAGCTGCTTTCAAAGTGAGTGTCTCGTTTGCTGAATATCGATCGCAAACAGCTACGTGTTGATTATTCACAGAGGAGCCGTTTTAGCATTTTAAGTAATGAAAATGTTTTTAAGTCGATTTATGACAATGGACGAAAC
The DNA here is from genome assembly GCF_943735745.2 of Anopheles bellator. Lineage (NCBI taxonomy): Eukaryota > Metazoa > Arthropoda > Insecta > Diptera > Culicidae > Anopheles > Anopheles bellator. The sequence goes on along the minus strand of NC_071287.1, from coordinate 5,362,059 downwards.
TTGATTTCACCACTTCATTCCAAAGTATAAAGGACCATTATTAGCGAGGTTGAGGGAGAGAAAGTCACAAACGTAGCCGGGGAACATTATTGCTTCTGTGTTCGTGAATACACATGCTCATTCGCTACCCTGCTAAAAGAAAAACCATCAATAGCGAGTTTTAAATAGCTTTATTGGCATCGAACGTATTGATGACAGAAATCGTAGTGAACCAGCGAAAATGGTCTTTAAACGAGGGCAACACATTTAGACCAAAAATGCGTGAATTGCTCCCGCATTCTTCGATTGTAACCCGCAGCGACTACTGGCTATATTCATACTTCAAAATGATGTTTCCAGGGTAAGAGATCTCGACCTAATGCAGAAATGATGCCGCCGAAATTGAGGCGATTTTGGATGCGAAAAATAAGTTATTTGACAGGATCCACCACTTCGATCGTTCGTTCGATCAGTGAGAAAACCCCTGTAAAGCATTGAATGTTGCGGAAATGATATCGATGAAGGAAATTTTCAACACATCACTGTGTTTTTGTCCGATCAATTTTGTTGTTTTCAAAGTACACCAACCACGCAGTATTCGAAGTGAAGTTGGAGACTACTTTCGGTCACTCATTACTACGTCACTCCCAAGCATACTTCTTGCCGTTGACACGATGAATTTGATATTGTTCTCAGTTATCTGCAGTTTTGGTCAATCCTGGTCTGCAAGTCGAAGAGCATTCGAGCTATAATGATCATGTCATGAGTATACACCAGAATCTGGCTAGACCTGAAGTAGATAATCCCTGAGGTCTCCAATCCATGGAGTCTCTGATGGCCTGGCCCAGCGCGATGTTGAAAATATGACAAACTAGACCTTATCCTTGGCGCAGTCCCTTTCTACGAACTGCTTTGGAATCCTTGGATTGAATCAATATATTCTTATCTGACTCACCTCAAAGTATAGCCGCTGAGTAATGTAAATGAATCTTTGTGAACAAACCAAATTGTCTACGTTTTTCCCATGGACATGTTTGATGTATTCACTTCAATCTACCCAAAAATATCCATAATTTTACAGGGATTTTAATTATAAGTGTGTGCAAAATATCTGATTTTTGACAAAAGGACGAAAGATGGTCCTTTCAAAATAAGAAATGTTGTCCATTGAAGAATGTATTGATGTTTTCGTGATCCATGGTAACCTCGGCTAACAATTGATATATTTATATTCCAGAAAAGCAATCGAAAATATCATAGAAATCTATCAATCTTTTCTGTTGTTGACAAATTGACAGAGTAAACGTAATTCGTTTTCAAATGTTAGCAGCTATTGATACAGTGGAAGAGAGAAATTGTTTGATGGGATTATGTTTTTTGCCATCCTGCGTTGTGGACCAAAGCATTAAAGGTATAAGAGAAAAAGATTACTCGACATAGTAGACATCCCTGCCCAATAATCCAATATTTTTAGTGTGCAATATACTCTTTTACAAAACAACAGTAGAAACCGAAACCTGAAAAAGCTGCAATAACATGATACGCAATCCGTACACATTGGAGGAGTTGTTTATGAAAACAAAGCGGTATAATGAGGGTTCTGTTTGAAGTCTTATGTTTTGCGTTTTGTTTAATTGCAGGTGTATAAAAAGAAAACAGAAGCTGCTAAGAAGGACTACTTGAAAGCGTTAGCTGCATATAGGGCAAGCCTGGTATCGAAGGTATGTATTAGATGTATTAAAGTTTAGTATTGTAGATAAATACCGTTCATATTTATAATATCAATAGAATAATAATCTTCTATCCATATAAAAATGGTTGTTTGTCTGTCTGCGCGTACCGCTTTTTCTCCAAAACTA
>NC_071287.1:5311860-5355221 GCF_943735745.2 Anopheles bellator | reverse complement strand
GAATGTTTGAAACCCCTCCCCTCTTAAGAAAGGAGGGCTCCCATACACAATCTAAGTTTATTTCAGTTAAACTCGGATAGTTTTCAAGCAATTTGAGCCAAATTCAGCTGGTGCGAGTTTTGACATGTATCCAACGGGAAGCGGGAAGGGAAGCCAATCGTGTACGTCACCTGGAATCCCGATTGTCTGAAAAGGATGAGTAACGGAAAATGAAAAGGGAAGCCAAAACGGAGGAATAACGGCAGGCGGGAAGGAAAGCCGAACGGACGTCATCTGGAAGTCCGATCATCTGAAACGCCGGATAGTCGAGAAATGAGAATGCAATGAGGCGTGGCGAAGCTCGCCGGGACCTGCTAGTAGTGCACAAAAGTTTAACTTTCCACACTGATAGCTCATAAATTTCAATTGAATAATTAAAAGGATGCATTTTTTGCATTAATTATTGCTATCAATTTTTTTTGACGAAAAAATCATTAAAACAAATATTGCATCACAACAATATGACATTTATATGTTTTTCTAACAAATTTTACAGAATATGATCCAAATGGCACATCAACATTCTCATTTACATGCTGGACAAATCTCAGCACCATCGCAAACGCATCAACCTGCGCCACATCTTCACGGACAAATGGTATCGATGAATACGCAACAACAGATGATGGCCCATCAACAGTCTTCTGCGCACATGAATATCGGACAACAGCATACGTTGAGTTCGTCACAAAATACTTCCAACGCAGCCCATAATGCGATGATGAATTTGTCTATGACGCCCCAATCGCACTATATGAACCAACAGGTTGGTTATTAAACGATTATTAACTATTCAAACGCATTATTATTCATCCTTCAAACAAGTTTATTTACCTTCAGTTGCTTAGTGCTAGGTTTGATACAGGCCAGGCTTTTATGTTTAACTGTTAGAAATCTTATTTTAAACAGTGGTTTCATATTTAAAAACATTTTTAATTATATTCTTTAGTCAATATTGCAACCCGCTCCTCGTTTATTCATTGAATTTTGTTGATTGATGGAAAAATGTATGAATTGTGAAGGGTTTTTGTGTGTTCAAATTTATTGCTCATCTTCTATATTTAATAGTTTTGTTGAAGAATATATATCTATGTTCTTTAAATAACGCGAAAAGTACTTTTTTGCTTACCATTGCAGCACTTTCCGTTAAGTTTCAACATATTTTAGGCGCAATTGATACAGATGTCCATTATCATTCGGAATATAGCATGAACACGAACAGCGTCCCATAGAGTTGCGACATACTCCCGTTGATTCGCAACAAAAAAAAACTGGAAGGAGAAAAATCTAAAACACTTTAGGAAAGATATGAATGATCATAATGTCAGTTTGTAGCCAAACTAAATAAAATGATATTGAATGTATCTCAATATAGTTCGCAATTTATTTGTCCTCTTGCCAATTATTGTCCTTATAATAAATTTATTATCTGATGGAAGTAGTGCCTGTCGCTGCATCCGCGTCGTATTGTGTCATGTTTTAAATTGACTATTGTCGCGTCGGCTTGGAGAAAAAAACCATTTCTATATATTTTTCTTGTCAGGAATAAAGGAGAACGCATCGCATCGCATTATATTGTAATCGGTTCCATTCGATTTTTATGCAGATACTGTGAAAAGAAAATTTTAAAAAAGGAAAATTTCAGTCATCAGATGAATGGTGTTGTAAAATGTAAGTGGTACCAAATTAAATATTCAAAGTATTAGTATTTGCCAAACGAGAAAGCTGAATGATATGCTGAAACTCTGTGTCATGCTGTTTACTTCGGTTTCAGAACATATTTTCTAATGGGATACTATTTTAGTTTGTCTCCTTTAAAATAATTTTGTTTTTAATTTCTTCCAATATGGATGTATAAGAATGTTTGGTTCAATGTAGGTTTATCATGTGTTTAACAACGCTAACGTACTATGTGTTTTGTTTTCTATTTCAAATATACAGTAATGAAATATACGAATATGAAAAGTGATTTGCCTATTTAAGAGTTGTTAATTTGAGGTATTATGTAAATAAGTAGAATTTAATTGGTTGCAGATATGTAAAGGGTATGCAAATTTAGGTTATCTTTCATGCATGTCCAATTGCATTTTAAAGTTCATTTTATCTCATTCTTTTGCTATGTTTCAGGCATCGAATCAGCTTCAAGAGCAGCATCAACAACTGCAACAGCAGCAACTTCAGATACACCAACCGCAACAACATGAACAGGGTCAAGTTCAAGCTACTGGAGGAATGCATATAGCTAACGGAGCTACTTCAAGCGAACAGATGAATCAGCATAATGCGGCATCACCAATCACTGAGGAGAATTCCGTTGAGCAAACTATTCAACCGCAACAATGTATACGGCAGGGTTGTACGAATTTGGCAATTATAAATTCCGATTGGGAAGACGAATATTGCAGCAACGAATGTGTCATCACACATTGCCGGTGGGTACAGCGACATGTTATATCTACAATGTTTCTATGACACATAATGCAAGCGAACAAATATATTTTTTTATTCTTTTTAGTGATGTATTTGGGCATTGGTTGCAAAACAATAATACACAGCAGCAGACGTTTTCGACGGTGAAATGAATACTTCGGAATTTTGTACCAGGCACTGCTGTACTGATAAGCAGTTATTATCATAATAATCAATATTATGTTACATAGATCCATTACAGCCAATTATTGTGAAACTAATTTCAAAGAAAAGACAAATAATGCTGTAAAATATGTTGATACTATCGCTGTTTTAGGCGTTTTTTTTATTTTTTCAGGTTTTTTGAAGGCAAGTTTAAGAATGCGATAAGAATGCGAGATAGGTAGACAAAAGGTAGCTTGCCTTGTGAGTGAAAATCACAAAGTAACACGATTTTATTTTGTTCCCCAATATTCATCCATTCTAGTTTCTATTCAAAACACTAGGTTTCAGTTTTTACTTATTGCGAAAACCTTTTTTTTTTTTCAAACTCCAACCAGTATTCTTGAGCCATTCTTGAGAGTTAGATATTTACTTTATGCATGCCACATTTAATTATATTGTTTCCACATGTATTATTGACTATTTTATAGCGATACATCTTGTATCGCGTTTTTGTCGGTATATTTTATATCGATCATATATAGCTAGCTCTAAGAAGTTTTTAAAATGTAAATTTGTTTACAATGCGGCAGATTCTGCCCATCTTTTTTCCCTTCTGATCTCCGGCAAGCGAATAGATTTAGGGGTTGCGCATATTCGTTCTGATTACTACGATTTTTTAGTCATGTAATCCGTCTTTTATTTATTTGTTTTACAGAAATCGATTTCATTTGCTCATCAATCTGTCCTTACACTGTGCATTCCAATCAACGATTGGAATGCAGGCATTGCTGCGTACTCTGCTATAAAATTAAAAAAAGGCTTGTATGGTTGAATAGGGATAGTGCAAACCAATTTGGGGTAATTTTTCCCTAAATTTCGTTGAAACAGATGTTGGTTAGATTTGAAATACGATATGAGTTATGCATATTGATAATTACTTTGCAAACATGATATAAAGAAAACCATGAACGTCATATGAACAATATGGATAATTTTATAGTTCAGTTAAAGCTTAATATTCAGGACACATCAACACTGTTTACATCCATTTAATTAATTGCATACCGATAATTAATTATTTTGAGCTAAATCTATTAGTGATTTCGTCTAATTATCCTGAATTGAGCTGTGGATGGTCAGTCGACCTCAGTTGAATATTAGCAATATTGATAGTTGGTTTGATTATTTTTATCCCATTATGAATTAAATTTTTCGTTTAAAATTGTCTACATAATGTAAATCAATGCTGTCTTTTAATAATGCAAACTAAATCATAACTCATCAAACACACCGTTTCCAACCCCAAACCATACGCAAAAAATACATTAACTGTTCATTATTAATCGACCTTTCACGACTCTCATACGATTAAGAATATCAGCTAACCAATATAACCTCTGAGACTATTTTTGGTTTAGAATTAAATGATTTGTATCTAGGATAAGGACTAGTTAATCGTGACTAGTTCTATTTCTTTTAACTATTTTTTTCTACAATTACTCTACGACACAATAATATTATTAAAAAAACATTAAATGTAGAGAATAGGATTTGTCATCAAACATCAACAAACAACAAACAAGGCTTTCATTTGATTCTTTTGCAATAGCAACATGGGTTCTTACCAGAGTCAATAATACATTACAGTACTGGTTAGCAAAATTTTGACCTACAGCAAGTAGTATATTATGTTTAGAGAGATTATTTTGTTCATACTTATTACAATGCGTTGAATTTTTGAAATTTTATTTCATTCAATTTGCATATTTAGATAGTTTTGTAGAATGTCCCTTTTTCTATAAACTACCAAGAACAATCATTGTACAGAACTTTGACGACAATGCTTCGCACCGCAGCAATCGTCATTTACGATTAAAAAAAAGTCGAAGAGAAAACATCAAATTATGATTTTGATACAAATATATCAGTTATTGTCCACATTTTTTGCTGATTGTGTGCAGGTCACATAATAAATATGAGTGTTTTGTTATATATTTCTCTAAGCGTCGTGATGCTGTCACGTTGGCGATAATGTTTTTCATCTAAACGGTAAAAAACTACTGAATGTAATAGCCTGGCCTGTTATCAACTAAGCACAATTGTTGCTAGTCTATTAGCGTCTTGATTAATTTACTCTCCGTGGGATAAAAACTGTGAAAATGAACATAGTATGTAATGCATTGAAAATATCTTGTAAAGCTGTAAGTATAGCTAGCATTTAAATAGAACATTCACAAACAAATTAAGACCAATGTTTAATATATTTTAATGATACATTACCAATTGCACGTATCTTTTTATTGCCATTCTCTAAATTGAAGGTAAAACTTAATGACATTGGATTTGAAATCAGAAAGTGTTCTTTTTATGTATTCATATGATATTTGGAACCATAAACTGACGGTGTTGATTGCTTATTTGTGTCAATTGTTAATAAATTATTTAAAATTTATTTCTTCCATTCATAGTGAAGTTCTGATAAAATATCGTTTGATTTTAATATAAGGTTAGGGAAAAAGTCATCCATTATTTTCGGGTGACATTCAAAACTGTATTTAAGAAGTTCGGATGGGTCGATTTGCGTCAAATATGCACCGTTTAGTTGGAAAATTGGTTGTCTTTTCAAAAATAGCTTCCTCTCTTAATGCCTCTCTTATAGAAGGCTTGGTCGTTATTGGCGAAAAACTCGAGCAATCCATTTTTACAATACTTTTTTTATGTCAACTTTTCATCACTTAGGAAATTTTGTAATGCGCGAAAATGGTGTCAATCTCTTGGTGCAAGGACGGGACTATTCGCTGCATGCATCAAAACTTTCCAATCAAGCTCCCGGAATTTTTGGCGAGTCAGTAAAGACGTGCTTAACATATCGTTATCCTGGTGGAACACAAAACCTTTTCCGTTGACCGATTTTGATCGTTTCTGACCAATTAATAGCTTTGAACGGTGCGGTAATTGACAGTAGAGATCTGAATTTAGTGTTTGGCTAAAAGGAAGCAACTCATAATAAACGGTTCCTTCCAAGTCCCACCATATACCCAGTAGAACCTTCCTGGCCGTTAGTTCTGGTTTGGCCACCGGTTGAGTTGCTTCACCACCCTTAGACCACGATCATTTTCAGACAATATTGTCGTATTTATCTCATTTCTCATCCCCAGTACCCATCCGTTTAAGAAATGGTTCGATTTCATTTCGTTTGGCCAAAACTTCGCAGATGGTAATTCGAGCCATTATGTTTTTTGGTGTAAATAGGGAGGCGCCCAAACATCGAGCTTCTTTGTGAGTCAAGCTTTGCGTAAATGGCTTTAACCTGTTCGATGATTGATCTTTAGCTTCTAGCCGATGCTCTGATTACTAACATGTCGATAAACTTTGATTATTTCTGTGATTTTATCGACATTTTCGATGATGTGTGTGCCTATGCTATAACATAAAAAATAACTAAAACGGGTCAACGAAACCAAAATTTATCGCCACTAGCTGTTAGAGTATTGGCACCATGAACACCACGCAAAACTTGAGCAGCCTAGCTTGAATTTTTGACGTTTTCAAAGAAAACAGTAAAATGTACCTAATTTTCTCTTTGATGACTTGTTTATTACCCCCTATAACTCACAAACGAATGGAACAAACAATAAACAATGAAACGATCTTTATAAGTGTACCAGTACCAGTTATAAAACAAGCCTAAACTTAAAACTGTAAGATCGATTTTTCACGAGATATCGATTAGTAAAGTCATCTACGAAGAAAATAATGGATGACTTTTTCCCCAGCCTGATATTTGTGGAGTTATGCAAAATAAGTAACCATGAATTGAATTATTATATAGTGGTACACTGATCTCGTCTCACACTATGCTTTTATTTGTTTTTTCAGCATTGTAACAATGGCCTATAATGACCATGGCACACTATCAGAACAAATGGTAAATGAATGTGTAAAAAAACTTGACAGAAAAAAAGAATATGTATATTTTTGTTACGATGATGTTGACAATAACAATTCGTGTTAGAATAACACATGGGTTGGGTCTTTGAAAAGAATTGTCCACGCCAAAGACATTTTTCATGTTGGCAACTAGTTGAACGAAGGCTGTTTTACCGGATTTAATTAAAAGATTTACCGGAAGTGCTATGGATTTTTTTTCTCAAGGAACGAGTTATGCTGCATATATAAGCGCTATGGATGTAACAATATAATTTTATTTCATAATTTACAATGAAGAGACGAATGTTAGGCGATTACAGCTCAAAGTCTCTAATAATATAATACAAAAGTAAAAAAAAGAATTTACAATACGCTTCGCTTACTTGGTAGCCACCATTGCCTAGAATTCATCCTCCGAAAGAACACCATCAAACGATTCATCAAACTCAACATCATATACTTTTTGGTTAATAACTTTCTCTGCGATTTCTGTCTGAAGATAAGGCAATTTGTTCCGTAGTATTTGATCCCTTTCTGTCAAGCGTCCAGAGTTTATCAAGTCCTCACGCAACATATCGACGGTTAAGCGAATGAATCCTGGATTCTTATCCGTCAATTTTTGCATGAATACGAAAAAAGCACTATGCCCATCAGGTAGATACTTACACGTGAACTTATTTAACGCGTCACGCATTGCTTGGTGTACTACACCGAATGGTCCTGTACACGCGAGTATTTCGTACACCATCTTGATGGGTATCTCCCAACTCCTTTCTGCCTCGTACTCCTGACTATTGAACGCATGCTCCAATAATAGGTAACCGAACAGCTTAATGAATAGTGCCAGTTTATCGTGTTTCTTAATTTTAATTAAAGTGTCCAGCAACCGCTGCACCATCAGCATGCCTTGTCGTTTACTTGCATTGAGCTTTTCCGCTTTGTATTTCACGAATTCATTGCGGACCCATACCATTCCCCTCCGGACGATCGTTTCATTTGCACAACAAAAAAATTGCACTAACGGGTGTAGCTTGTCGGCCGACGTGTGTAGTTTCGTGAACTGCGGTAACCACTTGATGAACATTAATCTGAAATTGTCTTTGACCAGAGGATCAGTGGTGTATTCCATCTGACTTAATACTTCCAGTACTTGAAGCCAGACCTTTGCGATAGCTTCAATATACTCTAGTGGTATGTCTTGCTCTGTCTGCACCGTAGGCGGCAAGAAATAGTGATAAAAAGCGATATTGTACATACAGCCAGCGCAAGAACGATCGTAGAAAATTTCGTGACACTCGCTTAATGCCGACACCAGTGCCTCGAGGAACCTTTGCCGCAAGACAACACCAGTCTCTGGCATCCACGTGCCAACATTTCGGAAGAGCTGGTTAAATTTAATCTGGACCTCAGACTTCTCGTTCACACGTGTCTTGCGGTACCTTTCGCGAACGGAACGAAAGAACAGATTGATCGGCATAGCATTAGAGTTTAGTAGATCACACTCAGGAATTTCGCATAACGCCTGGAATTGGTCCATTTGGCAAACAATCTGGGAAAATTTCCTCATTTTTATGTTGTCGTAAACCATGGCCAGCCGCAGCCACAGTTTAATAACATCTTCTTCGTTCAGCTCCACCAATCGAGTGCTCATCGCAACACGCGTAACATACTCGAGTCGCTGCTCCGGATGGGCCGTTCGACAGAGCGTGAAAGTTTCGAAGAAATTGTTGAATTTGGAACCCGCGGATATTGTTACGCTGGCAGCAATGTGGCTGATACATGGTGCGGCTGGACGAGTTCGCGAATATTGTTGCTTCACGAAAGGATATATGTGCTGCATTATTGCTGGTGTGAATTGTTCAGTCGTTGCCGCCACCTGCATACCGGTTGCGATTGCTAGGAAGCAGTCAAAACCAAATATCAACATCGAAGCATCATGAGCTTTGCAAACACATTCTTACCATTAAGTTGCTTATACCAGCCGGTTTGCGTCCAAAGCAAATATTTCTCAAGCCAAGAGTCGATCAAGCAAATTTCCCCTAGAAGATACGATCCCCTCTCTTCAGCCTGTTTGTACAGTAGTAACATCCCTTCTGCCATTAGAGTCAATGCTGGCAACAATCGTTTACCATACTTCTCAAGTGCTTCTCCGAAGCGCTTTAAGAAACCCTGTAGATGAGCCGTTTTGTTATAATCCGAGCTTCCAAATCGCACCAGCACCGCCATGTGTACTTGGGTTGCCATAACAATGCGCCTGATAGTAACATCTACTGATGAGTCGATGAGGCCACCCGTAAGCGGTATCATCTGTAAGTGTTTGGATACGCGAGGGTAGTCTTCCTTGAAGCTGGTCGCATTGATCATCGCGGTTATTAACAGGCCGAGATTGTAAATGGCCTGTTCCGTCATGCTGTTGTACCTATTCGGACTCAGGCCTATCACAGTGCGATTAAATATGATCTGAACCTTCCTTTTGTTGGCTTCGTCCGTGTAATGCCGAATTGTAAACGTTATCAGAGCAATGAACATGCGCAGACTGTCAGTCTCGAAGCCCAACCGAGGAAACACCTTTCCTTTTACAGCTACAGCCTGAGCTTTTTCGATAAAACTCAACACTGACGAACTAGCACAGGCGCTGTTTGCTACGGATTCGGCGTTGAGCAAAAACTGTGAATTAAGTCGTGAGGCGAAGTATTTCCACACTGCAGAAACTATGTCCGACCATACCGGCCATAGGTCGGTGACAACTGGTATCAGTAGCAGCAAAACTATTCGCATCTGCTGCTCAGTGTAGTCGATCTTAACAGCCTCTTCCAGCACCTTGTCAATGATGGCAGGATTGGGGGCTAGCGCTTCCAGTGATTTGCCAGTAGCGCTCTTCTGCCTGAATATTGATTCGTTGCATAGTTCCGCCAAGCTATTGATAAGCCATAGCTCAAATAGGTATCGAATTCCTGAATCACTGATCACGAGTGGGACACTATCGTGTAAACAGCCCCAAAAGCTCTCTTTCCCGTCGGATTGCTCTGCTAACGCCATCATGCCAAGCCATACGAGGCAGAAGCACTGGCACTGATTGGGGGAATGGCCAACGATCTCTTGCAATTTGTCGTTGATCGGGAAACGCTGAAACACTAGGTTCAGCAAATCTATCATCATCTGGCGGTACAGCAGCTTAAATACGTCTTCGCTTTCTGGCTTTTCCGAATCTGTATTTTTCGGTGCTGCCGATTGTGTATCCGTTGATTCTGTCATTTGCATTTCCCCCTTCAGTTTCTGCGTTTCTTTTGCCAACAATAGCAACAACCAGCGCCATTCAAGTATAGCATGGAACAGTTCATAACTCATGTTCTGCTTAGCGCGATTCCATTTGTCGTTGGCAAGAGTATGGGGCAGCCTCGGCAGAGCGCCTATCAGCAACTGCATTGTTTCATTTAGGTGTTTGTAATTCATGCTTCCGGCAGAGCCCACGGCTAGCTGCAAAAAGCGGGTGATTTCCAGGCGCTGAGTTTGTACATTGGTAAATGTGTACTGCGACATCGTTACTATCCTTTGTACACGTTCGGCAACATTCATTGAAATGTAGTAAAACAGGGAATCGAACAGCTGGTCCAACTCCTCGCCTAGCAGCACTTGCACACCGTCTGAAGCGTGGCACAATGAGCGTCCCCCATCCTTTGCAAACCGCAGCAGTTCGCCTGCAGTTCGCCTGCAGTTTAACATTTTTGGGCTGTAAACCCGCTGAAACAACAATAAATGTTTTACTGGATTGTTTTATACTAGCGTGACTTAACGTGTCGTGACTAAGTGTTTACTCGGGATTCAAATAATAAAAACCACCGCTGTCCCACCAACAAAGACTTTTTTCTTTTTTTTGAATTATAAAAGCGTTTGGCAAACCAACAAAGACAAAGAAGTTCAATTTACCCCCCTATTATGAAACTCGAATCGAGAACTCGAACGATCGAGTGAACACAGTAAGAGAGAAAGCTGAATAGAGCAAGAGAGAAGACGGAAAGAGAAAGCTATAGCAAAATGAACTCAAATGACCGTTTGAGTTCTCGATTCAAGTTTCATAATTGGGCTCATCCGGTTGGACATCCGGTGCCGGCTGTTTCTAAAGCCAATAGAAGGAAATCAGGTCGATTCCTTTACATTCCATTCCTGTTTCTACAATGTTTTTTTTTGTTTTTCATGTATTATAGAGATTTTTAGCTTAAGCTAATTCGTCTCTTCTGTTTCTACAATACCTCAAACGATATCCAAGAAGATATTGCTGTATGACCGTAATGCAACCATCCCCATAGTATAAAAATTAAAGCTTATGCACTGCTGCAAAATGACAGTGTTTGTACTATGCAGCTATGTTGCTGATGTCGGAAGCATTTCTTGGAATTTCATTAAGAATCTGCCCCCCGAATGAATGAGTCGGTCTGACTTTTCTCTATTATCTTTAATGTTTTCGATTGACATAGAAACTTCAGTTCGGGGTTTTTGACAGTTTTGCATAGAGATCCTATGTCTAGGATACATTATAGAACACACTTAGTCTACGAATGGAGAACATTCTTCGTAAAAGTTACAACTTTTTAGTTAAAATTAAGGTGAACGGACCATCAATCTGTTCCGTTTAAATTCAGCTTCCATAGAACATTCGCCGTTTACAAAAAAATCAATAAGCAGAAACGGAAAGTTTTCAAGAATTGCCTAGAACTCGTAAAGCACGGAACCGTGCGCGTCAATTCGTATTTCATCCACCAATAATCCGCGTGAATGCAAATGCAATTGCCGAGAAAAGGATTTTCGTTTTTAAACGAATACTAAAACCTATCAAATGCTATCACTTAAATGTGAAAATTGAACTTAGTAAGTTTATGAACTATTTCTTTTCTAATATGGTAGTTTCAAAATGAACTCCAAAGTACAAATGAACGATTCCATATTCCCGCGCAAATTTTTTTCTCACGAGTTTCGCCACCCGACGTCGTTTTGTAGTTGTGTTCGTGATGTCAGAAAATAGAAGAAGAACAAGAACACGAACAACGCTGGTTCAATAGGTCAAACTGGACGCGTTTATTCGGGTTTTCTTTTGACACAGTTCATACAGATGACTCATGGTCTAATAATGACAGTATCGCGTCTGCCACTTTGTCTTTCGTACTCATTGAAATGGTTTTATGCTGTAATAGTTAGGCACGAGTTTCTCGACGAACTTTCGACAGCAACTTCCGCCGTCATGTTGTGTAGTGTCCGTGATGTCGGAGAATAGAAGAAGAACAAGAACACAATAATCGCGCTTCGTGTTAAACCTTTTTTCTAACCACAAGGTCGCGTAACGTTTTTTATGGCAAAAGTGGGCGGTGCGTGCTGACAGCTGTCTTTAATGCTTATTAGCTTCTTCTTCACAGGTAAATGAGTAACGCGTCAGTAGTGTGCTGGGCTTAAAGCTTTGTACATTGTGAAAGTTGAACGAATATTACGAAACATTTTCCACTTTGTGTGAATGAACAATACGCAGCCGAAGCGAGAGGAAGGTTGCAAACGTTGATCATTTCTTTGTAAATCTGGGACTAGCCACATCATGTGCAGTTCATTGTTGCGTAAGATTGTAAAACTAAATAACTCGCTGCAATCAGAATCGTGTGTAATTAGTGTTGGTGCAGAAAATCATTGTAGGACTGCTCATTTCATAGAGTTTGTGAAAAGTGGTGAAATAGATAGCATAGTCGACTGCATTATAAAAGGGAAAAGCTCCTGATTACGAACAAGTTATAAACAACTGTGCAGCTAGCTGTGGTGCTTCGAGCACACCTGTTTCGAGCGTGGTGGTTGTTCATCAAATTGGATTTTCTAGATTGAAGTACCAGTTGATTTAAGCGGAGAATCGCAACTTGCCTACATCGAACTATTTTCCTGAACACCAAGGTATGAATAACAGTTGAAGGAGCTGTGACCAAATATGGTCATAATTTAAGGATAAACTCATATATTCTACATACTGGTTCCTACTTTGGCTATTCTTCTTTCTTAAATATTCTTCTTTTTCAACAGGTTCGCAACCTTACAATCAATCGACCTAATCTTCATTAATCGGCGGTTTACGTTTTCAGTTTCAAGTAATACACGAGGTCACCAAAATGCCACGAAATCGTAAAAAATATTCAGGTATGTGTTGGTGCTCTGTTTTAACATGTATTAGTGCAGTGCTTTTAATACTTCACACACGAGCGTATTTAAAGATAACGATACATCGGCGTATTTAAAGCAACGATACAGATAACGTGTTTTGTGTATTTGCCTATGAATTCAAGTTCACCTCGACAAAGAATGTAGGATGCAGCATGAAAGAGATTTTTTTTTAAATCACCTTTTCGGTTCGATTCTGCCTGCGCTTCATGAAACAACGAAAAGCAGTTGTAGTTTGTATTCGAAGGTTTCATTCATTCATTTCAACCATTCATGATAATTACCCATGCTGCGTAAGAGACGAATGAAGCCCCGCGCTCAAAGTTTCTTCAATAACACTACAACAACTCCTCGCCTAGCTAAAACTTGTCTCATTATAGCATTTGTACGCATTTTCTTTACGCATACACGTTATCGAGAGTGGTGATTTGTTATCGTGGTTGCATAGCGTAATATTAATTTTAATCTATCATCTTATTATTCAGCTGATACCTCGCAGGCAGAGCAATCCGATGACGACACCTCTAATGACAACGCAAGCACGTACTCATGCCACTCAGAGCACGATCTTCTGAATGGAAGTCAGGAATCAGGAGATTCAGTAGAACCTGAGGGATTTGAAAAGCACGAAGAGAAGTTGCTCCAAGCTATTGAGAACACGACGGACAAATCGCAGCAGACACGAATTTCTGCGTTCCAAATCATAAATGAAGTGCTCGTTCATCATTACATCCCTGACTTCATTGATGAGCGCAAAGTTACATTAATGGATGCGGTGGAAAAGTCAATACGACGAGGTAAAGGAACCGAGCAGTCATGGGCCGCCAAAATGATCCCATTGCTAGTGATCCAGATTGAGAATGCCGAAGATATCAGCGAATGTGTTAGCACGTTGAAACCTGTTTTGTTGAATACTGTACAAGACGGGGCAGCTTCCTACGACGCACGGGCAAAATGTTGTTCGGCCCTGGGTTTGCTTTGTTTTGTTGGTGTAGATGATCTGGGAGAAATTGTACCAGTTATGAAAGTGTTTCAAAGCATCTTTGCCGGCAGTTACCTGAAAGGAAATAACAGTTTAAGTGGGGCCAGTGCTGAAGCGGCAACATTGCACAGCGCCGCATTGAGTGCCTGGGCACTGCTGCTAACCGTGCTACCGCCGTCGGATTTTGTTGCTATGATCTATGACAACAGCTCAGTTATCCCTTCTGTCCGTAACATCTTTGGCATGCTAAATAGCCCTCATTTGGACGTGCGCATGGCCGCAGGAGAAACGTTGGCACTCATATTCGAAGTTGGACGTCAGCATGATGTTGAATTTCTGGAAGACCTTCTGCCGGATCTTGTTGAAGCAACACAGAAGCTAGCTACCGATGCACACAAATATCGTGCGAAAAGAGATCGTAAAATGCAGCGCGCTACGTTTCGCGATGTCTTGCGTTACGTAGAAGAAAATATTTCGCCAGAAATCGTCATAAAATTCGGTCGGGAAATGTTAGTGCTAGACACTTGGGCATTTCATCATCAATACACTTGCTTACGAAATGCTCTTGGCTTCGGTATGAATGTGCATCTTAGTGAGAACATGTTCATACGCGAAGTTTTTCAATTAGGAGCAAAGTTGAATGAACCAGAGCGTTTGCGAAAAACAATTAAAGCCGAGCAAAAGTTCATCAATGCGGCAGCCTTCAAGGCACGTACGATTTCTAGAGGAAAAAATCGTGATAAACGTTCGTATACAGTGAACTGAACCGCTAAAACATTGATCAGTAATATGGTTCAAGTAAACTTAGTATGAAAAACTCAAAAAATGAAATATTTTGAAAAAAATCTTTATATTATCCCTTTACACTCTCTTCGTTCTGCGCTATTATTAAATACACCTAAATGGTATCTCAAATTTTTCGGCCGATAATGTTCAGACTTTTTCTATGGTGTCTCCAAAAATTGAAATTCAATAATTATTCTTTTCATTTCATAATGAGTGAGTAGCAAACGGAACAACGGTTTATAAAAATTATCTGCTAAGGACTCTTGACTTCTCTGTATAAAAGCATCGTTTTCTCAAACCGGCGGTTGCAGTATTGCACACTTGTAATATTTGAAATGATTATTTCTTTTAAAACTTTGTTACAACTCTTCGTAAAACATCGCGCTAGCTACTTCTGTTGTAATTTACAGTGATGTTTGAGCTTAAGTTTCCCTAGCTAATTGTTACCCCCTGGTTGATAGAGTATTCGGAAACGCTCGTCGATGTCACGTAGCTGGCCTGTGTTTGACTCCCGTGACTGCCGTGAGAGGGGGGTTGGCGCAAGGCCAATAACCCCTTCCGTTAAAATACAACGTTACAGTAAGCCATAGAGATTAACATTGTCTCTGTTGCAGGTCAAGATAGCTCGGCTGTTGTAATTTAGGGGGGAGGGGGGTGGATGAGATGAAAAATCACTTATCACGGCAGATGGCCAAAGAAGTTAATTTTTACAGTTGCACTAGCGCCGACCCTGCCAACTTCGTTCGGCCCAAGGTTAATTTTCGGAAATAATAGCAAACGATCAGTGCACCCAATTAGTTATTTTTCTATCGAACATGGTTGAATTATTTCTATGCTATAGTGCCGGCTACGTTATAGCGTTCCCTGTTCCTCTAATTATTCGAATTCAAACTTGGCAGACTACTTGTTTATCAGTGCGGTCAGTGGAAAACCGGTGGTCCATTTTGGTTTTGCAGCGTTTTAAGACTATTTATGGATTTAAACTGTTGAATAGAGGAATTAAAAATGGCGTCATTAATCATAAAATATGCGTGTACCATATGTAATCTGTTTATTCAGGCGAAATAAAGAAATTCGTAATATTATAATCATGTTGTTACCGTAGCTTTAAAATATTCCTTTTATTACATCGAACACGGGTTTGTATACGAGCATTGTGAGCAAAGGTGTATTCTATAAATATTCATTCTTTTTGCATTGTCCATTAAGAAACTTTTCTTGAAGGGGGCGTTATTAGTTAGATAAGATTGAAACATCTGTTGTTGTTGAGGCTAAAAATTAAAACTATAGGGTAAATTGAAACAACTATAGGGAAAATGCCTAAAACAATTTGTTTAGTCTTAGAGGAACGGGCTGGTCCGTGTTTATATGCTTATAACTAAACAGATTCGACAGATTCAACAGATTCAGATGCGGAACGGAATAATACTCAGCCGGATTATAATATTGGTAAATGAAACATCGAAATTAACATGACTGTTAACACGACTGTCTGTAATGAACTTTCTTCGAAATTGGCAAATGTGTAAGCCCCCTACGAAACTTATCCCACGATTCCATAAATAAAGATTCATCCAGTTTGATGTGTTTGAGTTAGTAAATTAATTTAGTTTAAGTTGGGAAGCTTTGCTCTGAGTCAAAATTATCTTACCGTGTCTTCGTGCCCATTTTCATTCATCATTCATTGGTCTAACGTAGCACAATAATTATTTTCGGAATTCATTTAATTAAGTAGCGGTCATGCAGTAGTGTTGGTGATGGAGGAAGCATTTGTTTACGTAGCCTAATTTTTGAATGAGCAAAGTCCCGTGAATGAATTTTTGCTCAGCACTCTTTGTCTATCGTGCAGAGGGACAGTGTTCATTTCAGATTTGTATCATCGTTTCAACGTAACGCAGGCCTTGCCGCATCCATTAGCCGCCTACGGGAAATGAACCTTTCAATGGAACTAGTATGGAAAGATGAGTGGATACCTAGCCTGTTAACACTAACTGTCGCGAATGCGATGAAATAGGGAGATTTTAACTGCTTCAGAGTCTTCGCGATCATATGATCACTTTCTCGAGCATCGTGGGCGTGGCTCCGTCGTGGATCTGCAATCGCGTGACGCTTGCTTGTTGCGTCTTGGTGCTGGTTGAAGTCCACGCTCAGCTGGCGACCGTTACATTTGTTACTCAGCAGGATCGTCTGCCACTGGCGTTACATATACCACTAGCACTCCAGTTAGCTCTAGCTTAGCACTTACCTCATTAAGATTTTCAATGCACTATCTCGTTCTATAGCGTTTCCCGGTAGCGATTCCCGTTCTACGTTATCTTACATAGGGTTACATAGGGATTGAGGAAGCTGAGGACAGTCTTAGTCAACAAATAACTCTGCAGTGATTGATCTTTCGCCGTAAAATTCTCCAGACTTTGTTCTTTTTCAATGGCCACCTGACCGTACATCGAGAGCACAACATTTCCTCGCTGAGCAGCGTGTAAAGAGACAGCCCCGAGAGTACAGTTTAGTAAAATAGATTGAGTCATGTTTTTCAGTCTGCCATTAAATTAGGGCAAGAAGTGAACAACATTGGGCTAAGTCATGCCAAATAGCGGGTCAATACAGAAAATTGCAATTTGAACACAAATTTGAACACGAATTTACATTCCAAGCCATATGGTTTAAAACGAAAGCAACTAAAGCGAATAACTGGGCATCGTGCATGAGGCTGGATGCAGTGTCATTTCCACCTCCGCTGACTTAAAACTATTTTTGTTTGGCTAATTCTTCACTTTGTAAGTGGAAATAATTAGATGACAGCGAGGCAAGGTAGGGTGTCGGTCGGTACGGGTGGGAAGTTAAGATATGGGCTGTCGTTACTTTTACCACATAGGGAAGGTTCTAGCATGGCCAATGTTCCCCTGTCAACCACCTCGGGGGGTGTAGGGTCTAACGTGTTCGAATGATAAATCTCTCGTTATTGTGCAGTTTGTTACTATATCAACACTATCATTACTGTTTTGATTCTTAGACAACTTAAACCATTAACCCACCACGATGTAGAGCAATAGACCTGGAACGGTGGCCCACAGTTCCGATTGCGAGGCTTTCCATTACGTCCAATTGGAACTACGTAAGGACAGTGGCAAGAGCCGTGAAATGAATGCATCATTTCACCGGTTTTTACTTTTCCCCGGCTTGGTCTCCGATTGCCCTCCACCTCCACAACTATAACTGATCTCTAATTGTGTGCAGCTACGCGCAGCCTGCTCGAGAGTGTCACAATTTATTAACGCTGCGGCAAGGAGCGCCCTGGGGACGTACACGACACGGCAGCAGAAGACCAGCGTAGTCGTTAATCATTCCTGAAACTACCGTGATTTCAAGACGGGAAAGCTTATTCCGTCTCATCTCGCGTGTCCCGTGCCCGTACCCCTTCTGTCTCCCAGCAACAGCTCTTGGGCCGCTGTTCGCCTGTTGCTGTGGCGCACATCTTCTAATCATTTCAACGTGTTTGTCGCAGTCACAGTCAGTCACCCGCGACAATCTCTCCGGTGCACTTTAAAGACCGTCAATTGCTCGCACCGAAGATGCATTCCTCTGCGGCGGAAGTGCCTGCCGCGGTAACGCCGCTTTCTGGAGCACTGCTTGCATTTAATTACCGTTCCGGGCCACGGGCTAGCCCTGCGCCTGTACCTCATACGTGATTGAAACATTATGTTCGTACTACATAGCTTGGTTCAGTTTGGAGTGGAGTCAGTTTGGAGCACAATGGTTCCACCGAATGGATACACGACTAACTTTCCATTTCACTGGACGGAATCGAAGATATCTGGAAGGGACGTGTGTCAGCGCTCTGTGAACTGTGGATGTCCCGGGAGCTGTTAATTTATTATATTATTATATTAATTTAAAACAATAATTATTTTCAAAATATGTTCTGGACTGCTTCTTTTAAAAGGCTATTTTTTCCTGTACGTCTATGGGATGTCCTTCACAAAGTGACACCGGTTTAGCAAATCTCAGATTCACACAGTATCCCTGTGTCTGGTATCGCCTTACCTCGTTGTGTGCGCATGTGCCTTTTTGGCTATGATTCTGTTAGCAATGTCTTAGCGGTCTGGTCCTTATGCTTCTGTATCGTTTCGCTGTTAGGAGCAGCAAAACAACGTTATGGTTAGGTTCCGACTACCATTGTGGAATCGTTTCGAGTCGAAAACATCTAAAAAGAAGCGGCAATCGTTGAACGGTCGGTGCATTGATTTTCTTTAATCTTAGACCAACGGATTGGGGAAGGTACATTGTGAGTGAGGCAAACTTCACCTTAACTTCGTTCGTGCCTCAAATTGGTACGTTTCCTCTTCACGCAACAGTCGATTAATTTTTTATTGACCTTCCGTACATCCGTCGGATACACTACGGATGGTACACCACGCCTTCGGAACTTCCATGCTAATGGTTTGTCACAAACTAATTGCAAGCCATTGGGCAAATGTTGTGGTTTTTGTAGTGCTGTGTCGTATTTTAATGTGAAGTTTGTCGTATTTTAATGTGCAACATCTTTTTTGTCCTGTATTTATATAGGAGTTCTAAAGAAGCGTGTATGCGTTTTCGAATAAAATTTACGCGATAGTATTAATTAAGGTTGAAATGAAGCAGTGAAATTGGTGGAATGAACAAATTAATTATTAATTATTTGAAACATTCATCTGTTTAAATATTAACATCAATTAATTTCAATTTATTCACTATAAATTTATGAATGAAAATGAAGGTTGAAGGAGCTTATAATTAGTTTGCAACAAAATCCAGAGGTATTGATTAAATAGTTCTCACCTGTTGCATTTTCCAAAGAAAGTCTTTTGTGGTTGTCTTATATTTCCATTTATTTGTGTATCGCTGGCACCACAAAAGTCGAAAATAGTTTTGTGTCCATTTGAAATCTTAGTTTGGGACTATGTTTTATTATTATTAATAATGTAAACCGTTTCATGTTTCTCCAATGCGATGTCTTTAGTTTAACCGTAGCCCCCAAAACGAACGTAGTTTAACGTATTTCTTATTCCTTTATAATAAATATGTTTCAGCCGAGAGACCTGTAAAGTTGTACAAACTTCTATCACTAACTGCACCAGTGGCATAAGTTTTTTTCGAAGTGACATCAATTTTTGAAAATGCATGCATTTGCCAGCCTCTTGACAGCGTTGAATATTCGTTGAAGATATGCTTGAATAATGTTAATTATTCATAAAATGCTTCAGTTGTTTAGAATTCAGTTTATAATGACCTACCATCAAACGGTAGCAATGTTCTGCGGTTGATGGTTCAGAACCCTGGAGCTACGCCGCACTAGAAAATTAGTAATTAGATGTTTGATGACAGCAGATTGATATCGTTTTACTCACAAGTCGCGAAGGTAGTTGGAATAAGGATCAATGGTTTGAACAATTTAAAAGGTGAGCGTATCGATGCTTTGAGGCATTCATTGTCAACCTGGTTGAGTTTATTCCTCAAAGAATATAGAAAATTTTCAATGTTTATTTTTATTTCTCCGTATTTTTATTCTCAATAGACTAGGCTACCTATAGACCCGTGCGATAATTTAAACTATATTGCTTGTTTTTTTTAAATAATATAAGCCATGTTTGTTGTTGGGCAACATTGAGCACACCGAAACATAGAACACATTTTCAAAGATGGAAAAAAATTATGAAAAAACTAACTTGTGCTTAATGGTAGAAAAGGGATACAGTTGCAGGTTACTGACAAAAGTGCTTCCAGTGATTTCACACAATCGCCAGGCTGACTTTTGCATTGCCCGCTCCCGTTCTAGCCGATGATTCTTTAAGAGACACAGTCGAAACCAAGCGTTGAACCCTCCGCGAAAACAACCCACTTCACTGGTGTATGAAGAAGTGGCAATGTCTGACAGCGACATTTGTTTGTGTACATTCGAGCGACCGACCCTTTTTGTAACTCCGCGTGCTGTCGTCGTCGAGCCATCGCGCACTTATGCCGGAATCAAGAGGGTTGTAATGTAATTAGGATACGGCTGGGCGTTACTGGAAACGCACTGTACAATTGTCCAAAAAAGGTCACAGGATAGCAGGTACTTCCGCAAGGCGGCGAAACAGCGAACGAAAGTTCCTAAAATAATTATAACATAATCAAATTACGCGGGGCCACCCTTCGAGAGCGCGGAAACTGCGCACCGACTGCGAGATGGACCACAATAAATCACGCAGCCAGCATAATTCGATTTGAACGACATAATGCAGATATATCGCCACCAGCCGCCCGACTTGGAAGGGGTTGCCCTTTTCGCCGCCCGGCCCAAAGTACCCTTCACGTAATTGACAGTTGACAGTCAAGTGTTTAAGCTACGAAAGCGACCACGCTCAACAGTGATCAAATGGAACCCGGAATCCGAACCGAATTTCAGAACCTACTACTGGGGCATTGTCATAGATCTTTAAGTATGCTCTTGGCCGAAAGCGGTTCCCTCGGTACCTTGAGGGCCCTGCAACATACCATACTGAACACGCGGAGGCACCTTTCAAATAAACATCCTTGAAACGAGGACTTGCCGGAGCTGTTGGATGTCGACGCAACTCATTTGCAAAAAATACCTGGAAGTGGAAGCGCTAGAGCACCCCAGGAATCAGGGAAAAAATGTATCCACCGCTGTACTCTCCAGATGAGGGTCCATTCGATGGTTGTCTTTTCGCATCAATTAGACACTAATTTGCAGAGAAAAAAATCCGAAAACTGTTGCCGATGTTGGCGATAACTAGCGCGAGGCTCGATTAATTTATCAGTGTGGTATCAATAATTTGCTTGAAAGAAGCTCCAAGATCCCCAATCAGGCGACGGCGATTACTTTGAATAAAGACATTTTCCGAAGTTCTGCAGAAAACTGTGTTTTTTTATTAGCGGCACACCCAACTGCCAGCCTAGAGCCTGCCGTGAGGGGTTTGATTGCGAAATGTGTTGCGAAAATCAAACTACCAGGCCACATATCCTGTACGCTTGCGCCGGCCGCGGCGATGGCATGTTGCAGGAGTTTCCGTCGTATTTTTTTTGTTATGTCGGTACACTCTTCATGTGTGAACGTATGTGAAGTTTCATTTCAATCGGTCACTTAATTTCTTTTTGCAAGCAATTTAGTATCGACGTGTCACAGTATTTCTTACAATGAAAAAAAATCAAGTATCGTGCGCAATGATTGAATTTTTAGTTTTGGGAAGGTCGAAGACGCCCAAAAACAGGCACACAACCTAAAATCGTTGAAAAAGTACAGGATATCGTTTTGAAAAATCGTCGAATGACTAAAAGAGATTTAGCACAAGGCCTAGCCATCTTATTTAGCAGTGTAACAGCAATATTTTGACTAAAGTATATTTGTTTCCAGAAAGCTATTTGCAAAATGGGTGCCGCATTCGCCAAAAGTGGAATAAAAACATTTTCGGATGCAACTTTTCCGATGCAACATTACAGCTTTTTAGAAAGGTTAAAGCGGATTTTGTGCATCGATTCATCACTCTGGATGAGACTTGGGTCAATCACCCTGATTCGGAATCAAAACAGCAGGCTAAAGAGTGGTGTGAACCTACTTCTTCGGTTCCGGAAACGAATTCGTGCCAAAAAATCGCACAAAAAGATATTAGCATCCGTATTTTTATGATGCGAATAGAATTTTGCTAGCGGATTATTTGCAAACGGGTAAAACAATAAATTTCAATTATTGTTGTAACATTTTACATCAACTGAAAGAAAAGAATCATGAAAAAAGAACCACTTTGCAGAAGAAAAGCATCCTCTTTCACCAGGACAAATGATTTCATCAAATGATTTTGAACCCCTTCCAGTTTCTCGCCTCAGTGAGAGGAGTCTCGTTGGAACAAGTGTATTGATGTCTGAGGCCGGGTCTGGTTAATTTTAGACTATTGTGTACCGGAAATCTCTGTGCCAATTGTTGATTAAAACCCTTAAACTGAGCTATGGTTCTCGGAACCTACTGCTGAAGCTGACCCAACTACACATAACTGTCCCAATCGATTGCGAAGCGAAAACTTCCCCGTTCCTGGCAGGTTCCTGGAATGTGAAGAATTATCAGTCCCGCAAGAGTCGTATACATTAGTGTCGTCTCTTCAGTGCGGGTGTTGTTCAAACTTAACGAAATTGAAATAACATGACAAAAAACCAATTACCAGGCAGCCCGACAGGTCGAAAGGGGCCCTCTCGGCTTCGCGAAGAGCCTGAAATCCCGGCAGGACCTTTAAACCCACCACGGCGGTCCTCGCACGTCCCAACAGTGGGATTTTGATGACAAATAATTTGTACCCCAGCACGATACCAGCAGCACCATTATGTGGCATTAATGGTCTTTGCACTAGTTTGTTGTTCCCTCCGACCGAACCGAGAGGGTGGTGGTTCCTGTCGTTCGTCGAGCAGGATAAGCCCTCGGCGGGGCCGAGGTTCGGCGCTTGGTAAACATTACACTCCATTAACAACGGCAGCACCAGCGGCCGTGGTTTTTTGTGTGTTTCGATCCTTTGTCAAGTGTAATACTATCCTTGTGGCACACACCCTCACCTAATCGGGCGAGTGCACTCCGTGGATTTCGTGGACAGGCTAGACAGGCTGTGATGGACTGGCGTCGCGCATGGTTCTATCTTGGTTGTCCGGTTTTATCTTGTGATTTTTGTTGTAGGAACCTGCGCTATCGTGGTCGGACGAGCACCATCCACAAACCGATCCGATTTTAATTTTCCAAGGCCCAAACGGACCTAACCCAGTATTCAGGATACGCCTACGTGCTTGGAAGGTTTAATTTTGGGATGCTGTGTGTGTGTATTACACACACAGATTCTCCAGGATCGAAGCTTCTTCTTCCATCGGCGACACGTCTCGGGATGTTCGCAAAGTTACCCAAAGTTGTCGAAAAGCGTTACCCAAAGTACTAACACGAATAGGATTTTGGAATGATTTGTGATTAATATTGATTTAATAAATGTGTCTTACCCGATACGTGTCCGTTACCATAAGTACAGAGTGAGCCACGAAAGCTTCCGTTTTCCCTTTGGGTTTCCGTAAAAACCAAACAGGCTTAATATTTTTCTATGCTTGAACATTTACATGAAAGAAAGATTCATCAAAGTTTTTTTTATAAAAACTAAACTTTTATTTTATGTCCCGATGATGCGGCTGATGCCGCCAGACCAAAATCTGCACCAAACAGTTACTAGTTTTGGGTGCATTGGCTTCTCTTGCGCGACGTGCAAGTTTTCCGAACCTCCACAACTCAATTTTCTGCAGCCAAAATTGTATTTTATACATTAATTTGTTGAATCAACTTCTCCAACTAAATGTTCAAGCATCGAGAAATATTAAGCCCTATATTTATAACGAAATGGAAAAAAACAGAAGCTTTCGTGGGTCACCCTGTACATTGAAGCGTAAATTATCAGTCCACTACTCACACATCATATTTAGTTTCTGTTCCAAAGTTGAAAAATAAATGAACGATGAACGATAATTTAATGAACAGTGCGTGGTTGAAGTAACCGAATACGTCTTTTTTATATAAGCCGGAAGTTTCTACAATAATTTGAGGCGCCCTGTATGCTTAGCAGAGAATCCCTTTAAGTTACCCCTTAAAAGCGGTAACCCTTTTCTGTACAGTATTATTGGAAAATTACAAAACATGTCGACGTCTTTAAAGACCACTTTTTTACGCAAACTTTCGGAAAACTTTTCGCATTTTCGCGTATCACCCGCAACGGGGGCAATCGGCTTCGGTCGGAAGTCACAGTTTCGCTGGACCCGCTAGTTAACCACACCTCCGATGATGATATGCTGCTCTATGTTCGCGCGTTGGCCACGCCCACTTTCGATCTTCGCGCCGCAACATAACCCCCTCGGGTGCGGGTGCGGTGCGGGGTAATCCAGGAATGATGGAGGATTTGCCAACGATTGGAGGTGGGGGTCATCGAAAAGTATGCTGTGTGGAGGTGTGCGTCGAGCCAAAGCCCCACAAACTCCCCCGAATGTCCTGCTGGCTGGTTGGCCGATTCGTTCTGGATCCGTCTGGTTTTTTTTTTCATTTTTGGGGCCGACGAATTTCTCCCGAGGGATCCCGGGCAACCATGGTCCTGGGCCCGGGGGTTAAAATGTATTGGTTAGCGGGCCGGAGCAAAGGATACTCTCAGACACACAAGGTCCGGTCCGTGGTTCTCTTTAAGGTTCGTGCTCTACTAGGTTTTGTTAGAACAGTAAAGTAAAAAGTGCTACAACTTTTTTTTCGCTTGCAGAACGCTCAATAAGGAATGTAACCTGCAAGTTATGCGCAATTTGCGCGACACAATCCCTTTGGCCCAGAAAGCCCGGAGATTTGTAGAAAAACAAAAATTGGGTTTTTGAAAAAAAAAACCAATAATGATCCTGCTTTGAACACATGCTCCTGCTTCTGCGCGCATTTTTGGCCAAACACAACAAACTAATGATTTTTTCTGGGACTTTTTCTTGTTCCGGCAATAAAGGTGCAGGGCATCGCAGGAGTAGCCGAACGGAATCACAAAAAATAATTTTTCCAAGAACTTCGAGAATTGAAAAAACCGTTGGCACTAGTGTCTAAATATCTGCTAGGGATTGCTTTTCAAGGGAACAAACTATATATTTCCGAATAATTAAATAATTTTTTGAAGAAAACAAAAATTGGCGATAGTTTTTTGAACACACTGCACATTTTGCAGTGAGTGCTCTCTGCTTACGCGACGTTCGCGCTATTGATCGATTCAACGGTGCCTCAGTCCTTAGGACGCGATCGAACGGAGAATGGTTGGATCACAATTCGCAATGTGCAAATATCATCGATCGAAGGGAAGCCCATTGGGAGCAGGATTGGGACAGAACCGAAACTCGAACCGAAATCTCCGTCACTAACGCGGCGCGCATGATGTGCATAAGAATGTCGACCTGCCTTGCGCAAAACACACGCCAAACAAACCGCGTCCTGGGTGTAAGTTATCGCATTTTAATCTGCCGCCGTCGTCGTCGTCGTCGGCGGCTTCACTCATGTTGCAGTTTCGGCACGTTCACGCCGGAACAGTAACATTTCATAATTTTATTACCAACGTGTATATGCGGTACGCATACGCCACGGACGACGTATACGAGGGCATACGGGGTTTTAAAATAGCTTCGCTCCAAACGCTGGACGATTGGACGTGGAGACGTTGGGACGTCGTCTGGTTGCTACTTACATTTATTAATTTATTTATCATTTTCTGTTTTTTTTTTCATTGCGGCGCACGAACGAAAGCGAGTGAAAAGCCACTGCGCTGCGGATTTATTGGCCCGCCAGTTGACTACAAAGCACCCCCACCAGCGAGCGAATTATTTCGCATTCTGCGGTGGAATACCAAACAAGCCGTCCGAGTACAGAGTGTCACGAGGCCACGCCGGTGAGTACGAATGTGTCGCATTTTAAAATATAACAAGCTCGTGCCACATCCAACACACGTCCGTCCGTCCGGATCGGAGGGCTCCGCGAATGTTGTGTCGTTGGTTGGCCCTCCAAACACAACGCACACTTAACGTCTTAACCGGAGTGTAGTTTTAACCACCCTCAAAACAAACAAAAAATTATAATAATAATTAATACAAATATAAAATGGTACTCACCAGCATCAGAGTCGACGCAGCAATACATTTCAGCCGCTAGCTCCACGTGGTTCGGAGGTTAGTATTATCGGTCGTATCTAGCGGGCCTGTATCTGGGCTACAAGTGTTTTATTAAATGCAGGTTGTTTCATTAACGATGCACTTTTTCATTTAGTTAAAAAAGAACGGTTGAATATTTTTCATTGATTGAACATTTGTTTGAAAGAACCTTTCCAGACAATTGATGTATAAAATATAATTCTGGTTGCAGAAAATTGGGAAAGGAAATTTATTTCCAAAGTGGTAGGTCGCCAAATCATTCGTCAAAAGCACATTCATTCATCCATTAAAGATCATTTCCACCTCGGTGGCTATTTTCATAAGCAGTATTGTGGTTCGGAAAACCCACTCATCGTGAAAGAGAAGCCAATGCACCCACAACGAGTGACTGTTTATTAAGGATTTAGACTGATTGGTTTTTTTGAGAAATTGAAGCTGAGAACTTGGATGGCGTTACGTGCCATACAGCGACAGTCACAATTGATATTTATTTTATGCGAACAAATCAGCAACTATTGACAACCTTAAGACCCAAATTCAAGTTGCTATTGACGAAATAGGACCAGTTACAATCGAAAATGTACTCAAAAATAGGTCGACGGGGTGAGCTACTGCCAAACCAATCGTGGTGGGGATTTGACCAAAATAGTTTTTCATAAAATAAAATGGAAGGAATGAACCTTTCAAAAACATGTTCAAGCATTAACAAATAGCCGTTTTTTATAACCAAATGAAACATCCTGTAGTAAAATATCGAATTGCTTCAAAAAAGCATGGACACTGTTTGTGTGAATAACCTGTCAGACTTTGAACAACTTGAAAGCGTTAAATCCATCTGGAAGTAGGCGAGGCAAGGTGTATTTTAATAGTAGAAAAAAGAATGTACTAAGTACGAGAATGAAGGGTATTTTTTTTGAAAGGTTAGGGTCTTGGAAGGACTTGGAACCCTAAACATGTCCCGTTTTCAATGTTGGCCGCAGGTGTTGCTGGTAAGCTGCTGCAATAGAGTATCAAGTGATTAGAGTCAGATTTGCTTACGCACTGAAGTTGAGTTCCTTTGAGTGTCCTTGTTCAAGTTTTAGTTTTGTAGGTAAGATGGTTACCATACTAGGGTGTTTATATGCTCTAATAACGATGTCTTATGGTGATTGATTGAAACACTGATTGATGTTGGGCAATTTCTGATGAATTCTTGCCATGAATATCACCACTTAAAACAATATCAAGTTGATGCTGAAAAATGGAATGGAAAAATAAAACAGAATCTTCAAAGGCAAGTTTTGTGTTGCCCCAAACCACACCGGATTAGTCTGATAGTGGGCTAAAAAAAGTCCTAAATCCCAAAAATTGAATCAAAACGTCATTCGAATTTCGTCAGACCAACTTCCAGAAGATGCCTTGTTGGCGACACCACTATACCCGGGGGAGGCAAAGCGTCCAAGGCAAGGATGGTGTCCGCTGTATCGGAAGCTGTAGACCGGAACCGGACCGGAACTTATCGATTTTCGATGTGCTGCGTTGTGCGCATGAACACCTCCCGGACAGGTTCACTACCTCAGTTACTCCCGTCGGGGTACGTCACCGAATGGCGCCTACAGCGCGAGCTTTCCCATCACATCCCAGGCAGCACTAGTCCCAGAGCCTCGCGACTCGCGGATCTGATTCGGAAGTCAATCGGTAGACCCGCTAAGCGGCCATTCCCGGCAATCGCGATCGCTTTTACGGCCCGCGGTAATGTGTGTCGTTCGGTGCCAAATTGGCAGTGTTTGGGGTCGCATTAAGCACCCCGTGCTTGGGCCTCCAGAGGTTGGTTGGGCGCCCCGAGTTTTATTGATTCGTTCGCGAAAGGGCGTTATCTTATCGCGTGTCGTCGTCGTCGTCGTCGCCGGGCCACATTATATGGTAACGGTCCCAGCGGATCGGTGGACCATTTAGAATGCATAAACTTCGCATTATTCGCTCCGCGCAGAGACTGTCGGGAGCGAGAGAGAGCACGAGTCACGAGTCGCCTGGGTTAGTCGTGGTCCGCGAGTGGTTTAAACAGGTTTCCGTCGTTCCGAGATCCACGGGGACCTCCAGGCCAAGAGCCCGCCAGCGCCTACGAAGCGACCCCCTAAGACGCGCACAACACGAGATAAGCCAAGCATCTCGCCGGCCAGCGGGCGGTGACGAGCATCATCCGCGGGCGCACGAACCCCCCATCGGCTCCGAGACATCGGTCCCCACCGAGAGAGAGAGAGAGATGGGGAGATACGGGCCCCCTGCAGCCATGAGCCACGGTCATACCCCAGGCCAGCGTTCCACCAAAGTTCCAAACCGAACTCCTGATAAGTCACCAGCACACACACACAAACGCACTCACACCGAGCATAAAGTTTCGGGAAATACACGAGGGGGAGGCGGCGGTACGGGCGGAAACAGTAGTGGGTAGCGGGCGAGAGCGCTAGACAAACAACCATTTTTCACCTGTCACGTCTAATTTGGTTCTCGCTGATTTAAACTGAGGCTCGAAACCACCGTTAGGAGGGCTGGCTGGTATGCCAGGAATCCTCCCCGCTCCCCCCATCCCCTCGGTCATGGGAGTTGGGAAGGATCGAAACCATTCCCGGGACCGTTTCTGGCTCCTGGCGGCAAAGGGGTTTTGGGCGATGGCACGGCATGAACCCGCATGGTACCGCGCGGGGGGTTTTGGGAGTCGCGTCTCGTTGGGTCCTTAAAGTCCACACGTTGTTTCAGATTCAGACCGACTTGACAGAGGTGGGGTCGTGGAGGTTCCTTAGCTTCATAACTGATGTCTTCGTTGGCGCTTCCAACCTGGCGAACGAAAGGATTCCCAGACCACCAGAGGACGTCGTGCCGCTGACATGAACTCTATTTGACGCCCTACGGAGAGACTCTCGGTTCTCTCATCAATCAAGGCGCCACTCGGGGAGGGGGGCTTACCAAGTGCAACCTGTGTGTCCTGCACCCAGCATCTAGACCCGCGTGTATCCCTCTCCAAAGCGGTTGTCGCTCTGTTTTCTGTCTTCCTTATTTCGGTTCCCGCGGTTTCGCATAATCGATGCCCCGATTCCAGATCTTCCCGAGAGATCTTCCCAGAGGGACCCGGCCGCTTCGGTGGAAGTTATGAGCTTCATAATCGTAAATTTGGCTACGCCGTCGTCGCCGTCGCTGTTGTTGGTCCTGTCACCGTTTATTGCTGGACCGTTGTCGTCGTTCGTCGCGACCCACAGCTGTGCCACGCTCCAGCGGCGCAATTGTTGTCGCTGTCATCGTTATCGTTGTCGATTATTAGAAGAGACGATCGATTAGAGAGGCGCTGGCCGGAAAGGGGGGCAGATCACGGGCCTTTTCCGGTCTGCTACGATGATGATTGCTTTTGACACATGCTGTGGCAGGCACCGGTGGCAGCGGCATCGAACGAAAGTAGTCCAGCTTTCAGCAATGTAAGAACTACATAGTTAAGTTTATTGAGTCTGCGCTTCAGAGCTAGCTGTTTCTTCTTCCGCTTGCATTTCTCGCTCGCTCTCCGCCGCTGGATACTATAGTCTTGGCGTCTGTTGGATCAGTTACGTTACCTAAAAACTAATAGCACTACTCACTCACTCGGTTCGACTTGACTTGGGGACCGCGGGGCGACCTGATTAGATTCGTCGTTCTATGAAGTATGTTTCGAATTAGTGCTCCGTATACGTGTATGCTCTGCTGCTGCTGCTGCTGCTCCTGCTCCTGCCGTACGGCTTGGCCCTTGGACTGGCAGCGAATGTTCAGTTCAGCAACTGAACCACTCAACCAACCTCCGAACCTCAAGTGGAAAGACTGCTCAGCTGCCCTGGGCGTTTGGTTGTTTCACACTCTTCGCATTGAATGCGTTCGTGACGTTAGAGGGGCCACTAATTTCGACATCGAGCCGGACGATAGAGTCGCTCCGGATGCTCGCTAGCGTAGACCTTAGATCCTAGTATTATTAGTAATGGTTTTGTTTGTTTTGCACGTTTGAATAATTTAGTAATAGTAGTAGAGTAGCCCAGTAGCAGTTACAGAGAGAGAGAGAGCGTAGTAAGGTAGGTATTGCTCCTGGTTCGCATCAAGCTTACAGGCCGGCTGACCGGCTGGCTGACCGGAGTCATTATCCGCGAGTGCGCGGATTTTGGAATAGGAAATCGTAGTAACAGTGGCCGGCCCCTAGTGGCCTTCGTGACCGGCTTCCGGTTCAGTCTCTACACACTCCTCGCATTACAGCTCCTCGAGGCAGCGCGAGTTCGTGAGCATGATCCGCGTGAGCCGCCACACCTGCTTGGAGGCGTTCTCCAGCGCACCGGGCGATTTGCCCTTGAACAGGTCCATGTTCGGGAGGAAGTAGTGCGGGCACCGGCGGCACTGCAGGCACGAGATGAGCTGCAGGAAGATACCGTTGATCCGGTCGCCCATGCAGCTCTCGTCCCACTCCATCTCGCGCGGGTGCTTCTCGCACTCGTACAGCAGCAGCGTCTTCATCACGTACGACGTCACCGGGTTGCCCGGCAGGTCCAGGTGCCGGTCCCGCAGCGTCTTCAGTATGCTGAGACACCGTCGCCGGCAGCCACCTTCGCCAATCCGGGAAAACCACACGCCAAACGCCCCAGGAAAAACACAAGGAAACAGAGAGAAAGAGAGAGAGAGAGAGAGAGAGAGAGAGAGAGTGATAGAATCGAAGCGTTGTTAGATCCGCGAGGCAGCGAAAGCCTTTCGAACTAGCGCCAAATGGAACTCTAATCAAGAGAGTGCCGGTTCCGCAATCCTAGCTTCAAATACCGGGGCTTACCCCGGTGATCCTGGATACTGGATCAACGGATCAAATAATGAACAGTGCGCACTCCCAAAGCAAGGCAAGGCAAAGAAGGCTATCGAGCGTCGTACAGTCCTCTTACACATTTTGGAACGCACGATTCTTACAGGATATAGGCTCATGCACTTTAAGTTAGAACGCGGTTTCAAAACGGTCACCATAGTCCAGTTCATATTGCATTATGTAGTTTGCTATACTAATTACATGATTATGACTTTATCACCATTCGTTCCATTTTCCGTTTTGCGTTTCGCCATTTGCTTGGGCGTTTTGTTCGGGGGCTCTTGTATATAAAAACAAAGCTGATCCTGAAGCTGATCCAAAGCCTAAAAAAAATTAGCAAGAGGTTTACACAAAACGGAAGAAAAGTCGTGCACGACTCTCGAAAGAATTTTTTGAGCCGTACCGTACCGAACCTTGTTTTTTTTTTTTTTTTTTTTAATCTTAGAGGAACGGACCGGGCCGTATTTATTACCGAACCTTGTTCTTGTTATCAAAATGTTCCAAAATGATAAAGTAATAATGGTAATAATTAGTATCAATCGGTGGAGCAAGCCAACACACATGTTTTGCTATCCTTCGACACCTTCGGCGACTGTTCATTATTCTTTCTGGCGGAGGTCCTGTAAGTGCCTTCCGGGTGCCTTAGGTTTCGTTCAGCCCAGCAGCTTAGAGGGAGGGATATTTTCCGAGTCTCACCTTGCAGCAGCTTGTTCTCGGCCTCGGTGAAACTGAGCACCCAGGCGTCGCCCTCCATCGCCGAGTTCTTGCCCTGCAGGGCGATGCACTCCTTGGACAGCATGTCGAAGCCCTCCGTCTTCACCTCGGACACGATGTTCGGGTGCGGCCAGGGGATCTGCGGCAGGGGCCAGTGGGAGGCGGACCGGGGCCAGAGGCCGGCACACTTGAAGGCGGGCGTGATCTGCACGATGATGCGCTCGCGGATCCGCAGCTTCACCTCGGTCGTGTCGGCGATCATCTTGACCGAGTCGCGGTACGAGCACTTATCACAGGCTTGGGCGACGAGCGTCTGGAAGCGGGACCGGATCTTGCGGGCGGACAGGTAGCCGGACGCGGTGATGAACTCCACCCACAGCGACATCGAGCGTTTGCGGCCGTCGCTCAGCTTCAGCACCGCGCACCCGGGCAGCGTGCCGTCGTCGACGAAGTTCAGGACGCCCATCTGGTTGAGGTAGATGATGATCTCGAACTCCGTCGGCGACACGACCTCCAGCCCGTCGTACCGCCCGTTGTAGTCGTTCAGCGACGAGATGAAGCGCGGCTCCTGCACCTCCACCTCCTTCAGCACGTCCTGCACCACCCGGCAGACCTCCTGGATGGTTTTGTGGATCTGCGCCTTCCGCGCCTGCACCCGGTCGGCGCAGTACTTGTTCATCTGGTAGATCAGCTTCGACTGCACGGCGATCATCTCCGGTGGGACTAGCATCATTTCGCCACTGACTGACTCCACCGACACTGCACACAGGAGAGCTACTCTATCTCTCTCGACACTGCACTCGGCACACCCAGCACCGTTCACTTCAGCAGTTTTGGAGTTGGGTTGATTGGGACGAGCGATTCGGATTCGGATTCGGATTCGGGCGCTGAGTTGTTGGCTGATGGCAGTCGGGGCTCTGGGGCTTCACTTGACGTGACGATGCGGCGCCGATGGATCCCGGCCCGATGCCGGCCCCGTTGCTGTCATTTTCACGCACCCCGGGAACGCTCACGCGTCACCCGATCAAAACTATATCACCACACACCGGCCAGCCTCTGGGGCGCTACTACTACTGTCACCGTCGCCACCAGCACCGATTTCACCGAACCCGCCAACAAACACCAGCAGAGCCACCTGCAAGACTACGCGCGGGACACACACTCGGAGGAGTCTGCAGAATCTTCGTGCGGTGCGTCCACAGCCGCTTCTCGTACGCAACTGACAGGGCGTGCGATTCGCTGGGCCGCGTGGAGCGAGCGCTCAGAGCACCACCACTACTACCAGAGCGCCAACAGTGGAGACGCGGAAGCCACGCCCACTGGCTGGCTGGTCCGACGCACACACTTTCGCCCCCGGAGCGGAGTCTGGGCGCGCGCGCTCTCCGACGCGCGTTCGGAGGACACACACAGGACACAGCAACAACCGCGGGTCGCAACAATTAGAGCTAATCGTGCGGTTTATTGTCCGCGCTGTCAATACAGCCCATTTGCTGGAAAAAACCCTTTTTTTTCGTTCAACTGTCACAAGGAACGCACTTTTACGGGATCCTCAAAACTGTCGCTAGTTTTTCGAGTGCTCGCCTTTCTCTGAGCCAATTCCATTCGGGGCGAACCGTTTTTGAGATTTTTCTCGAATTTTGTTGTATGTGGGTTTTAGATATGCGTATCAACGTTTGGAGGATATTGCCAAACTATTTTTTGACATGTTTGTCAAATGCATTCCAATTAAGGTCCTAGTAAGACGTTTTAACTCTAAAAATGACAAACAATGCCAGAACTGTTCCGTCCTAATTCCTGTCCATTGCAAATGGTTTTATCCGGTGAAAATCGGTACTGCTCAGGTTCGGGTGGTGACAGGATCTGGATCTGAGCAAAAATGTACAAAACATAACCCCTTCAAATGTGCATCAAAGTAATCGTCTGATCCTTTGTAAATAATCCGAATACATCTGGCAGCGGTAGACTTTATATTTCGCAAACTTGATGGAATTTTTCTTGTAACGGATATCCATGATCTATGTAAGAGAATGCTTATCTTTCTTTACTTTCCATAAAGTTTCTGTAAGAGTTTGTACCATTACTCTACTCAAATTATAGGGAAATGTACTTTGATTTCACGTTTAAAATGAACTTGTCGTCGAAACAGTTCTGGGTTGGTGTCTGATAGATAAAAATGGACCCGATGTTCATTCCAGATCGAGGATGAAATGAATATGAGGCCTTTTTAAGGATTTATGTTCTTCCGTGACACACCGTTCCGTAAAACAATATTTTTGAATTCTTTGATCACATTTTCACAGTGACACGTGCGAGTATTCCTTTACTCGCGGCACGTACATTTTTGCGGAATTATAAAGCATAAATAAAAATTGTAATAAACGTAATGCAAATGGTGTTTAGTTTTAAGTTTCTGACGTAGGCTTGAAATCAACCAAATCGCAATTACGTAGCAAACATAAACGGCAACCACAATTTAATAGTTAATAGCTTTTAAAGCTTTGCTCTAATATTCGCACAGAAGCACAGAGAGGATAGAATATAGCATAAATAAATAAAGTACATAACTGATTGTATCAACGGGACTTAGTTTCAATAAACACGGGTTAGGAGTTACTCCCCGATGTGTTCCCAACATTGACCAACGACCAAAGAGCAGGTGACGATTGCCAAAAACAATCTTCGTTGACCTTCATATTAACTAATTCTCGCAACAAAACTAATTCTACGCCGATTACTTTTCGGCTACCTAATTCTTTTACTTTCCTTTTCGGCTGTGTTAGTTACATGCATATAGCTCGAAACCGTACGTTACTGCCAACAATCGGCTTGTTGGGTTTGTTTGGGTTTGGGCTCTATGTTGCTAATAGTGATATTTTGTCATAAATTTCTATCAAAATCTGGAGAGCTCATGCCGTGTATTGTGTTGGTCCCCAGTGCAGTGTAACGTTAACGATTCACGTAGCCACGTACAGTATGGCCCTACCTGTGGCCGTACATTGCCGTGGGACTGCTTTCAGCAAAAACTATCCCGTGAACTGCTTATGAACAAGGGCTTATAAATAACGGCAGCGAAATTTGAGACATGCTTCGTAATGTCATGATCGTTCGGATTAAGGAGGAACAAAGAAGAATGTATAACTCATGAGGATATTCGATCGGGACCCGTCAGAGTATGATAATCGCCCGCCCGTCTACGGAATTTCTTTCGGACCGGATCGGACCGGCGAACGCAAGGCGGCCCGGAAGGATGACGAGCCGAGGCGTACCGTGACAGGCGTGCAGCCGTGGGGGCAGCCGGGGCTGTGGATGTGGCGGGAAGGATAGCGTCAGGGAGACCAATGTAAAGTATCAAATTACAGCCAATTAAAAAACACCAGGCACCAGGATGGCTTGATGGCAGCGCAGCGGCAGGAGGGCAGGAGAAAAATCGATGAGAGACCCCCTCGACGGCGGCCTCGGAGAGATCGGGTTCTGGACCGGGGCTGACGAGGCGGCTGGCTGGCTCGGCCGCGAGATATCGCTGCAGCCAGACCACCCGCCCGACCACCCGCCCGCTCGGTGGAGTCCTATCACTGGAACGGCCCCGGTCTCCAACCGGTATAGCGAAGCTTCCATCACCACCACTGCAGCCGGCACCGTTGACCTCGGATCCCCCTGGAGCTGGTGGCGGAATGGCGTTGTACCTTGAGGCCAGCAGAGCCCACGATAGAGAGAGAGAGAGAGAGAGAGAGAGAGAGAGAGAGAGAGAGAGCGAGAGAGGAACGATTCTTGGACTACTTATGTGGCGGGGTCCACGCCAACCTCGGAGGGTGACGTAGCTCGTAGCCCGTGGATACAATCTTGATTCCAGGCGCACATGACGAAAGGCGCCTGCACCCCGCTGCTCGCTGTCTAACAATTTGTGGCGGGGGAGCCAGCCCTCCCTGGAAGTCGTGGTTGTGGTCGTGGACCTCCCGAAGCAGCACCCAGCAGCAGCAGCAGCAGCAGCAGCAGCAGTAACCCCATAGTTTTCTACGCTAACTTTTGACCAAGTGTTAATCACCGAATGAATCGCAGGTATTGTGGAACTCCCCAACTCCAGTATCCAACGACTTACGACTGGAGCCATTCTGACCTGGGCTGGACGGGAGTGGCAAGTAACGAGACCATGTCCCGACGGCTATATTCGGAAGCTGCATGAACTACCGAAAAGGGGCCCCTTTTTTGGGGACGCTGTTCGCAGCTAGAGGGCCTGCGCAATTGATGTCGTCCATTTCGATCCACGCAAAATCCACCTACACACCAGAGTGGAGAGCTCCGGTGGGGAGAGCGTCCAGAGAGTCCTGTTGGTTCCCGGTTTTTGGGATTCCAATAGAGCCATCCCACAGGCAGGCAGGCAGCTGTAGAGCCGTTTCTGGGGGAGTGTGTCGTTTAGCTGTCGCCGCTTGAAATCGATCACTTTTGAGCGCCCGAGGGCTTCGTTCCACACCACAACTACACTGCTTGTCGGCTCGTCCCGACGGTGACAGAGAGCGACATAGGAAACGCATTAAAAAATCGGATGCCGTACCGGACCACCACCACTCAGCCACTGGACCCGCCAGGACCTCCGCTGGATCAATCTTCTTCGAGGCCAGAGCGAGAACGACAGGACTGTGTTATTAATGCGAACAAGTGCCGTCCAGGTTCAGTTGGGTCGTGGATAGTACACACGGTACTTGTGGAGTCTCAGACGCAACTCCAGCAACTCTGGTCAGTTTTTTTGGGAAACTGTCATTTGGTCGCTGTGGAAACCCCCCGACCAAGAAACATTCCATTCTGGCTGGAGTGGGGCGTATGGGTCGGCGGGGGAGGTATGGCAGCGGATCAAATGTGGACATTAATCACGCCACGCCATTGCCGTTGTTGGTGGCTCCGATCCGAGCTGCGTGTTTTTTGTTTCCCCCCCGCCATCCCGTGAGAAGAGTGATGAGCGGCGAAGAATCAGAAGGCACAGAGCGAATAAAGGAGATGTGAGGGGGAGGAGGAGCGGGAGGAGGGGGAGGGGTCGCCCAAATATTACACTTCAGGTATTGGAACTGGTATTGAACGCCCGGGCCGGGACCGGGACCGGGTGGACGTGGATCATGAATATAAGTAGCCTTGCTGATATAACCATAAATAAGAAAGGTGGTCAATAAAAGCATTAACCTAAGCAGATTGGGTCGTAAACGGGGCGGCCGTACGGCTACTTGTACCTGTGACAGCGAACGAAAGAGACAGAGAGAGAGAGAGAGAGAGAGAGAGAGAGGAGTTCGGCCGCCAACTAGAGGCAGCCGCCGGGACCAGGACTCGCGGCCTTTTATGATAATCCAATTGTGTGAATTAATTTTTAACGAGCTGGACGGCAGCTAAAAAACACCACAAATGGGCCTATAAACGTACGACGTACCATATGACTGACCACACAGAGTTCCCGCTCGTTCCCGGGACTAGGTCGGCTGTAAAGCATCCGAGAGAGGGAAATTTGCATAAAATGCTGGCTGGCTGGCTGGCTGGCTGGCTCGCTGGAGACGAAAGTGCGAGTGGCTGCGTTCGAGGCTAATTTTCTTACGAGTTTATTATGGGTGGGCACCCCAGGCTTACCGCTCTATCCACACGTTCCAGCGCCAGCGCCGTTGGCCGTTAATCAGGCAATCACTATCTATCACTTTCTACGCTCGCCACGCACGCCGTAATCTACGGGCGTGCGTGCGTGTCCCGTTCAGTCCGACCGACCGAGCTTTTAGTGAGGCAAATGACTCAATCCCAATGTGGAGCATCCGTCGAGTGACCGTCTTCGCGGCACAAACCGATTCAAAGCGGGTTCGAACCCCCGAACAGAAATTAAACAGATTTGTGAACCTCTCTATTAATTAATATGCATTTGCGTATAATGAATAAACATGGCACTGGAACTTTTTCGAAGTCGTATTTGTTTCGAAAACTGAACAAAGCACCACCGTCCACCGTCACAAATAATAACGTGCATAAACACAAACGCGTGTTGTTGTGGGGCGGGGTGATACATTTATGCCTTGCTAATTCGCCGTCTGCCGCCCATGCCATTTTTTTTTTGGTTTTCTGCACACTCTTCTCTGGTTCCTTCTTGGTCTCGTAAGACCCGCGCGTACTCGCGAGAAGACCGCGACAAGAACATAAAACGCCCAACACCCTTCCCGACCCGTCGAAGGGGGCTGCGAGGCAAGAAGAGGAGCGCGGAGAATGGAGGAGAGTGCTATGGATCCCTCCGGATCCCGAGTAATTAACCGCATGATATAAACTTAATTTTCCGGTCAACTAACGAGGCCCCGGAGCCCCCAGGAAGCATCAGCCCTTTTGAGGGGTGGGAGGGTCGCGAAAATTTGAATTAACATTAAATTCAGTCAGATCACACGAAGACTCTAGTATTACTACTACACTAGTATACTATACTATTGCACACTTTATATATAAGTGTAAGCCGAATACATAATTAGATATAGATGTAGATCTAGATATAGATATAGATATAGATGCACATATAAACAGAAAGAGAGAGAGAGAGAGAGAAAGAGAAAGAGTGGAATTAATGAAAAATAGGCGACAAATGTTTGCACCAATTTCAACAAACAAAGCATAAATCTTCCCTTTACTAGCCATTTGTAACCGATTCCGGGAAGGCTCAGGGCGCGCGCGCGCGCCCACCCCATCCACTCCTCCTCGTTCCCGGTCCTCGACGTCCCGGCCTGGATAACGGCTGTCTTGCGGGAACCTATGATTTTTTATTACATTATGCTGCCTGAGACCGAGGGCCGAGGGCCGAGGGACGTCCCGCGGGCCGCCTAATAACGAGCAGCCGCAGCCGCTAAGAATAGAGCCGTCGTCGTCCGGTGACGACAAATAATCGTGTGGTGGGCCCCCTGGAGGGGGGGAGCGGGGGTTCTGGAGAACCAACGGCTTAACTAGCAGCAGCGGTGGCCGGTGGCGGCGCTGTGGAGAGAATTCGGGCCGCGCGTGAAGCATCTGCAAGTTAATATTTTTTGCCCTAAATGACGTTTTATTAAGCATCGTAAATATGCCGTTTAGCAATGCGGCCTGAGGAACCCACCAGAACCAGAACCTGGAGCGGCAGACAAATAGAGCAACCCTAGAAAGCCCGAGGCGGAAAACCCCCGGTGTGGACACGGACCGAACGGGGAATTGAGAGACACCACACGGTTTCTCCCACACAGCGGCGATCGCTAGTGATCGTAAATAAATTTTAAAACAACCACAGAACCAGAACAGAGCAGCCCCCGAGAATCCCCGAACGGAACGGCAACGGAATGGAAAGAAAACCCGCGGACCCCGGAGCCGCAGAAGCCACCGGAGGTCCACGGTCCTCCTCAGGTGTGCTCTTCACCATTTCTCCTCTTTGGTCCGTTCGGCACCAGGCTTCTTGGGACTACTGCTTGGGATTCCAGTTATCTCTGGCCGCCTTCTCGCTCGCTCTCATTCGCGTAAATTTGGTTCTAGTTGGTTCGTTCGGTCGGCGATGAGAAATGAGACCACTGGACACACCGGACACCCTGGAACCTGGA
This sequence comes from Anopheles bellator, assembly GCF_943735745.2. Classification (NCBI taxonomy): domain Eukaryota; kingdom Metazoa; phylum Arthropoda; class Insecta; order Diptera; family Culicidae; genus Anopheles; species Anopheles bellator. The sequence goes on along the minus strand of NC_071287.1, from coordinate 5,315,914 downwards.
ACCCGGGCTGTTTAGCAAACTGTTAGCCTAAACCAATTAAGGCGACTCCTGGGCAAGGCGTCGTCGTCGTCGTCAGAAGCCTTGCCTTGTCAGGAAGGGGCGGTCCACGCGGCTAACTGCGATAATCGACCGGCGACGAACAACGAAACACGCCACAACGTGGACCTAACGAACTTGTCGGACGTGGACCGGGTGTCGAACTTGATCTGGTCAATATGGCGCATCAGACCCAAGTACGTGCGGGTCCTGGCGGGCCCAAAACCCGAACCCGCCGGACGCCGGACGTGAGTGATGAAGTGATAATCATGAGTGATGAAGGTAGATGATGCTTAAGCACCTGACTTGCCCCGTGCGTACCCAGCCGAGAGAGAGGTCGCAAAGCGCTTCTGGCAATCGACAGCCGGCCCAGCCCAGTGAACAGCTGGATCTTGGGCGGTTTGCGGTGTAGTAGTTGCTCCTTCATTTGTGATCGAGTTCCCGACAGAGGATCCGAAGTCAGCGAAGATTTGGTGGTCTTGGTTCACCTTCCAAGATCCGGTGCAGAACTTTTAGGAACTTTTGAAGAATCGAGCACTTCGGCCAACTAGGACCAGAGACTAGTGGCCCTCCCCGCCAAGTCGATCGATCAAACTAAGGTCTGGCCGCAGGAAGATAAGTTTATCGGTCGGACGCGTCACGTGACGGGTCTCCTCCAGGTCTAGGGTGCGCTCGCGCTGATGTGCGCCATCGCGCTCTAGCGGTCGAGAGGTTCGAGCGCAAGACGCGTGTGTGGGCGATGCGACACAGACGGCAATGCGGCTGTGGCCAGGTTGAGTGCATCCGACTTCCGGGGCGCGATGCATTTGCGGAAGGAACGCACGGAACGGGAGCGAATGGAATGGAACGAAAGGAAATGCAGCGTGGACGGCGGAAGGTGATAAATCGTCCGACGGAGGTGGCCGCTTTTGACGACCGCACTCCTCTCGTGCCCGGTCCTCCCACCTTACCACCGGAACCTCCGACTACTCTACTTTGTGTTCCGACAGAGCATAAAACCGAACCGCAGCCGAGGCGCAGAAATGTGGGAACATTTGTATCATGATTTTTATTTGAAACTTTAAATACCACTTAGGATTAACAAGTCACCGTGGATCTTCTCCCTCTCTCCGCGGGCCGCCCTCCGGGGTGCACCGTATTTTATGCAGCGCATTAAACGGGCGGAGAGCATGAAGAAAAAAACCAACACGCCGAGGGTTTCTTTACCTTTTCTTTTTCTTCTTCTTCTTCCTTCGGCCCGAGGACGGCCTAGCGCCCGTGGCGTCTTTCTTGTCTGCGGTTCATCTCATATCTCTCGCTCACATAGGTCTCTCGGTGGCCTCAGGTTTACGGGTGCCTTTTTTTTTTTCTTTCTTTCTTCAAACCGTTTTTCGCTGAAAGCCACTGATTAATGACCTCGTTGACAGTGTCATCTGCTCATTGGATTGGATCCGCGGGTTGATCCGCCGTGAGCCGGCGAGAGGCGCATAGGATAGGTGAGCGGGGTCAAGCCGGCACGCCACCAGCAGACTGAAGTGGGAGCCGCACAATTACGGATTTGTATTTTTATAGGATCGCAAGATCACTCCGAATGCCAGCAGGTTGGGCCGTCACTAGCGCCCTCAGCCCCCGTAACTTCTGAAGCTGACGCCTCACGCATTTTAGTGGCATGTCTTACCGATCGATACTTTTACATACCGACCTGCGCTTCATCATTCATCATCATTAGTATATTTTTTGTGGATTATTTTAATTGTATTTCTTTCGAATTATGGAGCTGGAAGCCCAATAAACTTTGAGAAGTAGGCGACGAGCCGCACCGCAAGTTGGCGTGACTCGTCCCGTGACTTGAGTACTAAGGATACGTAAGAAGAAACATTCCTTAGCTCATTCGCGCCCATTCTTCGATGTCCCGTTTGTCGACAGTATCTTTAATTTTATCTTTTGAAACAATTAGTTTAAAAAAAAACCTTACTGCACAGAGATTGTTGTTTATTACGTCGCCCAAATAGTGGTTATAGTTGGTGCAATGATTACTGTAATTTGTTTACTCTGGATCCCAGCAACACACTTTGAGAAGATGGCTGGTTAATCACACGGATAAATTACTACTACAGGGTGCGTAATTATGACAGGACCTATTAAAATGTTAAATAACTCCGCCATTTTCAAGTGCATTTTAGAAAATCAGCCAGTTTTTAAAGTTTCAGCCTATGCCGTTTCAGTTATACCGAAGAGCGTTGCAAAATTGTCAATAAACGGCATTCTATACTCTAAATAAATCCAAATAAAGAATTTAATAAAAAAATATAAATAAAATAATTAACATTTCAATAAGTCCTGTCATGATTACGCACCTTGTACATGTTAGTGATAAAAACCTCTCAAACCTAAAAATAACAACAAAATTAAGTTAAAAAACATTTATAAATTATTCATCATTATAATTACAACTAAACTGACTACCAGCATCAAATTACTAATAATATTACAATGCATCAATAAAATACTGTGTGATGTGATTTTATTTTTATTATAAACGCACAAACGACACAAATACAAAGGGGTTGGCTATGCCGGTCGGAATGGTTCGCTCTGTGTTTGGGTGAATTAGGTAGCATTTCTTTAAATATATCTCCAATTCTGCGACTTCCTACTCAATAAATCTCATGTCGCTGCTAATTGGGAACGAAATATTCGAAGCACCACAATCTTCGGGCTCAGTCGTAAACCAGTTGGCCCGAAGTGACAAGATCGAGCTCGAGAGCTCTTGAAAGCCTACGGCCTGTCCCTAGTCAAAGAGCGCGGGGCTCCTACAACGGCACTCCCCACGGTCCTGTGCCTGTGACTGTCATCAGTCTTGCCTTCTTGGAAGGAATATTTCGGAAACCTTCGGAAGGCGTATCGGCACACGTACCACATAAGGCTAATGGTGCGGGACATTGCTAGTTGTTGATCTCTAGTTGCTGCTATTGACGAAAGCCGCACAGAAACCTTCTTTTTTCCGAACGATTCTATAAGTAACCAATGTAACAGTGTGAAAATTAGTAGAGCAAAAATGACCAAAAAGAATTAACAGTTCGATACGTGAACGATTGCGACATTTTATGACGATTGCTTACGACAACGATAATATTTTCCGTCTAATTACTCGCGACCTTTTGGATGCTTTTTGATAGCATTTAACAACCCTTTTAACATTTCTTATAAAATGTTTTGACATTTTGAGGCAAATTTATGCAAACTAATTAAAAATGATTCACGATCTGTTCACGACCACGGATTGTAAATTGTTCAGATAGAGTAAACGCCGAAGAATGGTCGAAATAAAATTTTAAAATAAAAGCTCGATACATTCAGCACATACGCACAAATTCTGGTTCTAAATCTCCGATCGACACCTGAACTAATGAACTAATGAAAGGTTATCGTTAATATACTCTGTCAACTTTCTATAGCCGCACCTAATAAAAGGATCAATATATGTGTTTTTTTCTTCAAGTCTCTGTATTTATTGTGATGTTTAATAGTCAGTTGGCTTTCCTGATCGCTGAATCACTTGGAAAATTCTGTTTGTCATAATGTCAGCCAGGTTTTTCAAAATTTTTGGGTCCATATGTTCCCAAGCTTCCAAAAGGGCTCCCTTAAGCTCATTAACAGAGCTGTATTGCTTCCTATCCGCATAAATTTGTCTAACAAATATTCGCCAGACATTTTCAACTGGATTAACCCAAGCAAATCGATTTAATGGGTTGCAAACCATGTTCTAGTTATCGAACTGGTGTGAATGCTAGCATTATCTTGTTGAAAAACCATTTTTTCGGTGGTGGGCAGCTTGAAACGGGAACAGACAGTCTTCTAGAATCTGGATGTAATCGTTAGAATCCATTTTACAAGATGTAAAAACCAGATTGAGCTTGCCCGCAGAGCAAAACCCAAGCCACACCATAAGAGATCCTCCTCCAAAGTAACGCGTGGAGAAGTACCCGGATCTTTGCCTAAATCTCGCCAGTAGCCTGTTAAACGGTCGGGCCCATCC